>NW_016972718.1:0-876 GCF_001483705.2 Eufriesea mexicana
TCTAATACACTTCAATGGCTACAGCCCGTCAAAGGTATCTTTTCTACGTATTTAATCCGGAAAACTTGCTCACCGCGATATTAGTCGAAAATGTCAATGGAATTGAACTTTACGGTCAGCTTCTATTGCACTGCAATGGCTATATTTCGCCAATAGAGTATTTTCCCCTTATTTATGCTAGAAAGTTTGCTCACTACGATAATAGACGAGGATATCAATAAAATTGAACTTTCCATTCAGATTCCACTGCATTGCAATAGCTACAGCACGTCAAAACTATCATTCTTCCTCGCTTACGCAAGAAAATTTGCTCACCAAGATGTTAGTAGAAAATATCATTAAAATTGTGCTTTCCAGTCAGTCTCTATTGCAATGCAATGGTTACAGCACGCCAAATATATCTCTCCTTCTTATTTATGCAATAAAGTTTGCTCACGAAGGTATTATTCGAAAATGTCAATGAAATTGAACTTTCCAGTCAGATTCTACGGCATTGCAATGGCTATATCACGCCAAGAGAATTTATCCTACTCACTTATGCGAGAAAGCTTGCGCATCGTGATATCAGTCAAAAATGTCAATGAAATTGAAATTTACAGTCAGATTCAGTTGCATTGCAATGGTTACAGCACGCCAAAAGTATCATCCTCGTTATTTATGCGGGAAAGTTTGCTCACCTGGATATTATTCAAAAATGTCAAGAAAATAGAACATTCCGGTCAGATTCTACCGCATTCCATGGCTATAGCACGCTAATAGAATCTATCGTAGATATTTATGCGGGGAAGATTGTTCACCACGATATTAGTAGATGATGTCAATAGAATTGAAGTTTTCATTCAGATTTCACTGCATTGCTGTTGCTACAGCACGCCA
>NW_016972719.1:0-823 GCF_001483705.2 Eufriesea mexicana
TATTGACATTATCCACTAATATCGTGGGCAGCTATCTTCCTTGCATAAAGAAGGAGGAAAGATTCAATTGGAGTGCTATATCCGACGTAATGCTATAGAATATGTCTGGAAAGTTCAATTTTGTTGACATTTTCGACTAACATCGTGGTGAGATAACTTGCTTGCATTAATAAGGAGGAAAGATTCTATTGACGTGTTGTAGCCATTGGATTGCTATAGAACCTTGCTGGAAAATTCAATTTGAATGACATTTTCGACTAACACCGTGGTGAGCTAACTTCCTTTCATAACTAAGGAGGAACGATGCTTTTTGAGTGCTATAGCAATTGCAATGATATAGAATGTTGCTGGAAAATACAATTTTGTTGACATTATAATATCGTGGTGAGCTAACTTCCTTGCGTAAATAAGCAGGAAAGAAGCTTTTTGAATGCTATAGCCATTGCAATGGTATAGCATGTGGCTGGAAAATAAAATTTTGTTGACATTTTCAACTAATATCAATGTGAGCTAACTTCCTTGCGTAAGTAAGGAGGAAATATGCTTTTTGAGTGCTATAGCCATTGCAATGATATAGATTTGGATGGAAAATACAATTTTGTTGACATTTCCGACTAATATCGTAGTGAGCTAACTTCCTTGCTTAAGTAAGAAGGAAAGATACTTTTTGAGTGCTATAGCCAACGCAGTGATATAGATTTTGGCTGGAAAATACAGTTTTGATGACATTTTCGTCTAATATCGTGGTGCGCTAACTTCGTTGCGTAAGCAAGGAGGAAACATTCTGTTGGCGAGCTCTAGTCATTGCAAAGTTATAGAATCT
>NW_016972720.1:0-776 GCF_001483705.2 Eufriesea mexicana
GATTAGATCCCCTAACGCCTTCAAGCCAATGGCAAATACAGCCATCTACTTGCCAGAGAATAGGTCTATTCAAAATCTATAATCTGTACCAGCTTGCTGAATACATCGCCTAACGCCTTCAATCCAATGGCAAATACAGCCATCTACTTGCCAGAGACTAGGTATATTCAAAATCTATAATCTGTTATAGCTTGGAGAATAGGACGCCCAACGCCTTCATTAAAATGGCAAGTTCAGCTACCTAGTCGCCAGAGAATAGGTCTATTCAAATAATCTGTTATAGCTTGGTGAATAATTGGCCTAACGCCTTCAATCCAATGGCTAGTACAGCCATGTACTTGCCAGAGAACAGGTCTATTCAAAATCTATAACCTGATATAGATTAGAGAATAGATCGACTAACGCCTTCAGCCCAATGGCAAGTAAAACCATCTACTTGGCAGAGAATGGGTCTATTCAAAATCAATAATTTGTTATAGCTTGGTGAATAGGTCGCCTAACGCCTTCAACCAGTGGCAAGTACAGCCATCTACTTGCCAGAGGATAAGTCTATTCAAAATCTATAATCCGTTATAGCTTGGTGAGTATATCGCCCAACGCCGTCAATCCAATGGAAAGTACAGCCATATGCTTGCCAGAGAATAAGTCTATTCAAAGTATGTAAGCTGTCATAGCTTGGCGATTCTGTCACCTAACGCATTCAATCTAATGGCAAGTACAGCCATCTACTTGCCAGAGGATAAGTCTATTCAAAATCTATAATCCGTTATAGCTTG
>NW_016972721.1:0-527 GCF_001483705.2 Eufriesea mexicana
ACTTAACCGATTGTAGCTTGACTCATCATAACGTTCCGAGACCGCCATTGCTAGCCTTGCCAGAGCCGAGCTGAAAACGTTAGTGCACTAAAGGGCGCCGGAATCCAGGTAATAGCAGAATACTGCACTAAAGACAAAGTTATACCCTCCTAACCTAACCAAGCGTAGCATAGCCAAACGTAACCAATCTCAACCTAACGTGCTACGACCACTATTGCTGGTCTCCGCAGAGCCAAGCAGAACGCGTTAGCGGAGGGTAGGATGCCGAAATCCATAAAATCACAGTGTATATCTGAAAAGTCAGAAATACCCAAACCTAACCCTAACAAACTGAACATAACCAAACATAGCCTAACTCAACCTAACCTAGCGGTACCGCTATCGGTGCCCTCCCCAGAGGACAAGCTAGAGCACAGTGGAGCACTGGAAACCGCCAAATATCAGCGTATAGCGCTAAAGTTAATGCTATCCTGACCAAACGTAGCCTGACCCAACCCAACCGAACGAAACCTGACTCATCATAACGT
>NW_016972722.1:0-896 GCF_001483705.2 Eufriesea mexicana
TCTAGATTTCGTCTGGCATTTTCTATATTTAGTTAAAATATGTTAGAAGTAGGTGTTTTTTAAAAGTTTTCCCAATTTTTCCTCGATTTTGACGTTTTCTATGTGAAATAAAGTGACGGGAGTGGAAATCATATTTTACTACTGCGTAATAAGATATTGTCAATTGCAGATTCTAAATTTCGTTTCACACTTGTGATATTTAGTTAAAATATGTTAGAAATAACTGTTTTCTAAAAGTTTTTCCAATTTTATAGTTTTCCCAATATTTCCGCGATTTTGACGTTTCGTGTGTGAAATAAAGTGCCGGGTGTGGAAATCATATTTTACTACTGCGTAATAAGATATTGTCAATTGTGGATTCTAGAGTTCGTCTTACATTTCATATATTTAGTCAAATTATGTTAGAAGTAGGTGTTTTTTAAAAGTTTTCCCAAATTTTCCGCGATTTTGACGTTTCCTATGTGAAATAAAGTGACTGGAGTGGGAATCGTAATATACTACTGCGTAATAAGATATTGTCGATTATAGATTCTATATTTTGTCCGTCATTTGCTATATTTAGTTAAAATATGTTAGAAGTAGGTGTTTTTTAATAGTTTTCCCAAATTTTCCGCGATTTTGACGTTTCCTATGTGAAATAAAGTGACTGGAGTGGGAATCGTAATATACTACTGCGTAATAAGATATTGTCGATTATAGATTCTATATTTTGTCCGTCATTTGCTATATTTAGTTAAAATATGTTAGAAGTAGGTGTTTTTTAATAATTTTCCCAATTTTTTTCAATTTTGTCGTTTCCTGTGTGAAATAAAGTGATGGAAACCGTATTATACTACTGCGTAATAAGATATTGTCAATTGCAGATTCCAGATTTCGTCTGGCATTTGCTACATTTA
>NW_016972723.1:0-542 GCF_001483705.2 Eufriesea mexicana
ATCCAATGGCAAGGACAGCCATGTACTTGCCACAGAATATGTCCATTCAAAATCTGTAATCTGCTATAGCTTGGTGAATAGTTCGCGTAACGCCTTCAATCCAATGGCAAGAACAGCCATCTACTTGCCAAAGGATATGTCCATTCAAAATCTGTAACCTGTTATAGCTTGGTGAATAGTTCGCCTAACGCCTTCAATCCAATGGCAAGTAAACCATCTACTCACCAGAGAATAGGTCTATTCAAAACCTATAACCTGTTGTAGCTTGGTGAATAGATCGCCTAACGTCTTCAATACAATGGCAAGTACAGCCATCTACTTGCCAGAGTATAGGTATATTCGAAATATATAACCTGTTATAGCATGGTGAATAGATGGCCTAACGCCTTCAATCCAATGCCAAGTACAGCCATCTACTTGCCACAGAAAAAGTGTATTCAAAACCTATAAGCTGCCATAGCTTGTCGATTATATCGCCTATCGCCTTCCATCCAACGGCAAGTACAGCCGTCTACTTGCCAGAGAATAGTTCTATTCAAAAT
>NW_016972724.1:0-268 GCF_001483705.2 Eufriesea mexicana
TGTCATTAAAATTGTATTTTCCAGACAGATTCTACAGCATTGCAATGGCTATAGCACGCCAAGGGTATCTATCGTCCTTATTTATGCAACAAAGTTATGTCACCACGATATTAGTCGAAAACGTCAATAATATTGAATTTTCCCGCCAGATTTTGTGGCATTTCAATGGCTACAGCAGGCCAGTAGAATCTTTCCTCCTTATATATGCGAGAATGTTAGGTCGCCACGATATTAGTCGAAAAGGTCAATAAGATTTAATTTTGCCGCC
>NW_016972724.1:353-657 GCF_001483705.2 Eufriesea mexicana
AAGTTAGCTCACCACGATATTAGCCGAAAATGTCAATAAAATTGTATTTTCCAGCAAGATTCTAAAGCATTGCAATCGCTATGGCATGCCAATAGATTCTTTCCTCCTTATTTAGGCAAGTGTGCTTGCTCACCACGATATTAGTCGAAAATGACAATGAAATTATATTTTCCCGCCAGATTATGTTGCATTTCAATGGCTATGGCACGCCAGTAGTATCTTTCCTGCTTATATATGCAAGAAAGTTAGGTCTCCACGATATTAGTAAAGAATGCCAATAGAATTGAATTTTCCAGCCAGATTC
>NW_016972725.1:0-524 GCF_001483705.2 Eufriesea mexicana
TGATAAGCCTATCCTCTGGCAAGTAGATGGCTGTCCTTGCCATTGGTTGAAGACGCTAGGCGATCTATTCATCAAGCTATTACAGATAATTGATTTTGAATAGACCTATTGTCAGGCAAGTAGATGGCTGTACTTGTCATTAGATTGAAGGCGTTAGGCGACCTATTCACCAAGCTATAAAATGTTATAGATTTTGAATAAAGTAGGTGGATATACTTGCCATTGGATTGAAGGCGTTAAGTGATCTATTCACCAAGCTATAACAGGTTATAGATTTTGAATAGACCAATTCTCTGGCAAGTAGTTGGCTTTACTTGCCATTGGTAGCAGACGTTAGGCGATCTATTCACCAATCTATAACAGATTATATATTTTGAATAGACCTATTCTCTGGCAAGTAGATGGCTGTACTTGCCATTCTATTGAAGGCGCTAGGCGATGTATTTACCAAGCTGTAACAGATTATTGATTTTGAATAGACTAATTCCCTGGCAAGTACATGGCTGTACTTGCCATTGGATTGC
>NW_016972726.1:0-539 GCF_001483705.2 Eufriesea mexicana
CTGGAAAATTCAATATGATTGACATTTCGAATAATATCGTGGTGGCCTAACTTTCCTGCATGACCAAGGAGCAAAAATTCTACTGGCGTTCTATAGCCATTACAATGCTATGGAATCTGGCTGGAAAATTCAATATTATTGGCATTTTCGATTAATATCGTGGAGACCTAATTTTCTTGCATAAATAAGGACGATAGATACTATTGGCGTGATATAGACATTGAAATGCAATTGAATCTGGCTGGAAAATCCAACATTATTGACGTTTTCGACTAATAACGTGGTGGGCTAACTTTCGTGCATAAATAAGGAGGAATGATTATAGCGGCGTGCTATAGCCATTGCAATGCTTTAGAATCTGGCTGGAAAACACATTTTTATGGACATTTTCGACTTGGCTAATATCGTGGCGAACTGACTTTCGTGTATAAATATGGACGAAATGCTCCATTGGCGCGCTATGTCCATTGCAGTGCTACAGAATCTGGCTGGAAAATTCAATTTTATTTACATTTTCGACTACTATTGTGGTGACCTAA
>NW_016972727.1:0-981 GCF_001483705.2 Eufriesea mexicana
TAAGGATGAAGGATTCTATTGGCGTGCTATAGCTTTCGCATTGCAATAGGATCTGGCTGGAGAGGTCAATTTGGTTGCCATTGTCGGCTGATATTGTGGTGAGCTACCTTTCTTGCATAAATAAGGAGTGAAGGTTCTACTGGCGTGCTATAGCATGGTGGGCTACCTTTCTTGCATAAATAAGGAGTGATGGTTCTACTGGCGTGCTATAGCCAATACAGTGATGTAGAATGTGTGCGGCAGATTCAATTTTATTGACATTTTCGGCTAATATCGTGGTGAGTAAACCTTCTCGCATAAATAAGAATGAAAGATGCTATTGGCGTGTTATTGGCATTGCAGTGCTATGGAATCTGGCTGGAAAGACCAATTTTATTGACATTTTCATCTTACATCTTGGTGAGCTAACTTTCTTGCACAAATAAGGAGGAAAGATTTTATAGACGTGCTATAGCCTTCGCAATGCTATAGGATCTGGCTGGAAAGATAAATTTTATTGACAGTTTCGACTAATATCGTGGTAAGCCATCTTTTTGCATAAATAAGGAGGAGAGATTCTACTGGCGTGCTACGGTCATCGCTGTGCTATAGAATCGACCTGGAATATTCAATTTTGTTGTCATTTCCGAATAATATCGTGGTGAGCTAACTTTCTTGCATAAACTAGGAAGAAAGATTCTATTGATGAGCTATAGCCACTGCAATGCTTTAGATTCGGACTGAAAAATTCAATTTTACTGACCTTTTCGACTAATATCGTGGTGAGCTACCTTTCTTGCATAAATAAGGAGGAAATATTCTATTGGCGTGCTATAGGCTTTGCAATGCTATAGAATCTGGCAGGAAAGTTCCATTTTTTTGACAGTTTCGAATAATATCGTGGTGAGCTACATTTCTTGCCGAAATAAGCAGGGAAGTTTCTATTGGCGTGCTATAGACATTGCAATGATATAGAATGTGGTTGGAAAATTCAATTTTATT
>NW_016972728.1:0-675 GCF_001483705.2 Eufriesea mexicana
CATTGCAATGCTATAGAATCGTCGTGGAAAATTCAATTTTATTGACATTTTCGACTAATTTCTCTGTGAGCGAACTTCCTTGCATAAGTCAGGAGAAAAGATCCGTTCGGAGTGCTATAGCCATTGCAATGCTGCAGAATCTGGCAGAAAAATTCAATTTTATTGACATTTTCGACTAATTTCTCTGTGAGCGAACTTCCTTGCATAAGTCAGGAGAAAAGATCCGTTCGGAGTGCTATAGCCATTGCAATGCTGCAGAATCTGGCAGAAAAATTCAATTTTATTGACATTTTCGGCTAATATCGCCTTGAGATAACATTCTCGCATATATAAGTACGATAGATTGTATTTGCGTGCTGTAGGTATTGCAATGCAATTGAATCGACGTGGAAAATTCAATTTTATTGACATTTTCGACTAATATCGTGGAAAGCTCACTTTCTTTCATAAACAAGGTGGAAAGAATCTATTGGCGTGCTATAGCCATTGCAATGCTGCAGAATCTGGCAGAAAAATTCAATTTTATTGACATTTTCGTCTATATACGTGGTGAGCTACCTTTCTTGCATAAATAAGCAGGGTGGATTTTTTTGGCGTGCTGTAGACATTGCAATGATATTGAGTGCGGTTGGAAAATTCAAATTTAATGACATTTTCGGCTAATATCGTGGTGAG
>NW_016972728.1:784-1385 GCF_001483705.2 Eufriesea mexicana
TATCGTGGTGAGCTACCTTTCTTGCATAAATAAGTAGGAAAGATTCTATTTGGGTGCTATAGTCGCTCAACTGCTACAGAATCTGGCTGGAGAATTCAATTTTACTGACATCTTCCACTAATATTGTGGTGGGCTGCCCTTCATGCATAAATAAGGAGGAAAGATTCTACAGGCCTGCTATAGCCATTGCAATGATATAGAATCTGGCTGGAAAATTTAATTTTATTGACATTTTCGACTAATATCGTGGTGAGCTAACTTTCTTGCATAAACGAGGATGAAATTTTATATTGGCAAGCTATAACCATTGCAATGCTATAGAATCTGTCTGGAAAATTCAATTTTATTGACATTTTCGACTAATTTCGTGGTGAGCTAACTTCCTTGCATAGGTAAGGTGGAAAGATCCGTTCGTGGTGCTATAGCCATTTCAATGCACTGGAATCTGGATGCAAAGTGCAATTTTATTGACAGTTTCGACTAATATCGTGGTGAGCTATCTTTCTTGCATAAATAAGGAGTTTGGATTCTATTGGCATGCTATAGACATTGCAATGATATAGAATGAGGTTGGGAAATTCAATGTTATTGACATTTTTGA
>NW_016972729.1:0-413 GCF_001483705.2 Eufriesea mexicana
TTCACCAAGCTACATCAGGTTGTAGATTTTGATCAGACCTATTAACTGGCAAGTAGATGGCTGCACTTGCCAATGCATGGAAGGCGTTATGCGAACTCGTCACCAAGCTATTGCAGATTATAGATTCTGAATAAACCTATTCTTTGGCAAGTAGATGGCTGCAATTGCCATTTAATTGGAGCCGATAAGCGATCTATTCACCAAGCTATTACAGGTTATAGATTTTGGATAGACCTATGCTCTGTCAAGTAGGTGGCTGTACTTACCATTGGCTTGAAGGCGTTAGGCGATCCATTCAGCATTATATAACAGATTATTGATTTTGAATAGACCTCTTCTCTGGCAAGAAGATAGCAGTACTTGCCATTGGGCTGAAGGCGTTCGGCGATCTATTCACTAAGCTACATCAGGTT
>NW_016972730.1:0-1248 GCF_001483705.2 Eufriesea mexicana
TACATACTTCCTTACATACTCATATTCACACATCCATACATACATGCATACATACACCCTTACGTACATCCATACATACATACATACATCCGAGCATACATTCATTCAAACATCCACCCATCCATGCATCCATTGACCCATATATCCCTCCACTCATACATCCATCCACCAATCCATCCAACCATCAATGCATCCATACACACATCAATACCCAGATACATACATACGCGCATACATTCATCTATACATACATCCATACAAACAATCTTACATACATCAATACATACATCCATACATACATCCATACAAACATCCATACATTCATCCATGCATACACCCATACATATATCCATACAAACATCCATACATCCATCCGTTCTTCCGTCCATCCAACCATCCATTCATCCACACACATATGCATATATCCATGCATCCGTATATCCATACATGCGTACATCAATACATCCATACATGCATACATCCATACATGCATACATCCATTCATACATAACAAAAATACATCCATTCATTCAAACATCCATACATTCATACATCCATACATGCATACATCCATACATACATAACACAAATACATCCATTCATTCAAACATCCATACATACATACCCCCATACATTCATACATCCATCCATCCATACATGCATCCATCCATACACCCATACATCCACACACCCATACCTCCAAAAATCCATCCACTCATACAATCATCCATCCATACATACATCCAAACATACATCCATACATACATCAATTCACACATCCATACATACTCCCATAAATACATGCATACATACATGCATACTTCCGTACATCCGTCCATTCATACCTCAATCCATCCATACATCCATCCATTAATACAGCCATCCATCCATATGTACATCCTTCCATCTATCCATCCTTCCATACATCCATCCATGCTTACATCCGCCCATCCATACAACCACCCATCCATACATCCACACATCCATACATCCATCGATCCAAAAATCTACCCATTCATACAGCCATCCAGTTATACATCCGTACATCCAAACGTCCATACATCAATAAACCCGCCCATTCGTACTTCCATCATTCGATACATCCGTCCATCCTTACATCCATACATATTTATATCCATACATCCACAAATCGGTACATTCGTCCATCCGTACATCAATCCATCCACACTCCCACCCATCCATTCAGCTATCCATCCATACATACATCCATACATACATCCATACATC
>NW_016972731.1:0-1641 GCF_001483705.2 Eufriesea mexicana
AATATTCTCTGCTTTGCTCTGGGGAGGCCGCAAATGGTGTCCGCGGCGCGCTAGGTTGCATTACGTCAGGATCGGTTATGTTACACTTGGTTATGTTAGCATAGGATATCTTCAACCTTTGCGGAATAGGCTGACGTTCGGTGGCCTTCGGCGCTCTTCGATACCCAATTATACCCAACTCTTCTCTGGGGAGGCCAGCATTGGCGGTCGTGTCTCTGTAGTTTGTGTCAGGTTACGTTTGGTTTGGTCTGGTTAGGGCAGGCTTGGTGAGGATTGCTTTGCCTTTGGTGCTGTACACTGATGTTCAGTGAATTTCTGCGCTCTAGTGTGCTATAATATGTTCTGCAAGGCTACGGGGAGGCCAGAAATTGAGGTCTTGGATTGTTGGGTTTAGTTAGTATACGTGTGTTTAGGTCAGAATGCATCAGGCTGGGATGGGATATCATTCACATTTGTGCTAACGGTAACCTAAGCTAACCTAACCTAACCTAACCTAACCTAACCTAACCAAACCTAACCTAACCTAACCTAATCTAACCTAACATAACATAACCTAACCCAACCTAACCTAACCGAACCTAACCTAACCAAACGTAACCTAACTCAACCTAACGTCGCGAGACCGATATTGCTGCCCTCCCCAAGGACAAGCAGAACGCTACAGTGGAGAGTAGAAAGCAGGAATCCACCGAACAGCAGTGTGCAGAGCCATCCTAACCGAATATAACGTAACCCAACCGAAACGAACGCAACATGACTAAACATAACGTGCATAGACCACTATGGTTGGCTTTCCCAGAGTCAAGCTGAAAACATTAGGGCACAGTAGGGCGCAGATATCCACCTATTAACAGACTATATCACTAAACCCAAAGCTATCCTGTCCTTACCAGTCCAATCGTAACATAGCCGAACGTATCCTAACTCAAACAAGCGTGACGCCACCACTGTTGCTGGCCCCGCCAGAACCAAGCAGAGCACATTAGTGGAGAGTGGAACGTCGAAATCCATAGAATCGCAGTGCATATCAGGAAAGTCAAAGCTTCCAATACCTAACCCAGCCCAACAGAACATGACCAAGGCAGCCCAAATAAGCCTAACGTGACGAGTACGCTGTTGCCGACACTCCCCCTCCCAGGGCCAAGCAGGACATACTAGAGCACAGTAGAGCGCAGAAGTCCACCGAATAGCGGAGCACAGCGCAAAAGTTAAAGCTACATTAACCAAGCATGGACTAACCCAGCCTAGCCTAACGTCACCTGCCTTAACGTAAAGCTCCAAGGCCACTGTTGATGGCCTTCCGTGAGTCAAGCCCAAATTATTAGAGCACTGTAGGGCGCAGAAATCCACGTAATAGCAGGCTATATCACTAAAAACAAAGCTATTCTCTCTTAACCTAACCAATCGTGACATAATCAAACGTAACCTAACTCAGACTAACGTGCTGCGATCACAAATGCTGTCCTCCCCACAGCCAAGCAGGACGCATTAGTGGAAAGTGGAACACAGAAGACCGTAGAATCGCAGGGTATATCTGAAGAGTCAAAGCTACATAAGCCAAACAAAAGCGAACAGGACACATCCAAACACAGCCTAACTCAGCCTAACGTGCCGAAACGTCTACTGCTCCCCCCCCCCCCC
>NW_016972731.1:3185-9644 GCF_001483705.2 Eufriesea mexicana
CCCCCCCCCCCGAACCAAACAGGACATACCAGAGCAGAGTAGACCGCAGAAGTCCACCGAATAGCAGTGTAAAGTACAAAAGTTGCAGCTATCCTGACTAAACCCATCCTAACCCAACCTAACCGAACGTATCCTGACACAACGTGACGTGCTGAGACCACCATTGCTAGCAACCTCAGAGGCAACCAGAGCACATTACAGCACAGGAGTACGCAGAAATCCATGGAATTGCAGTGTATAGCACAAAAGTCAAAGTAGTCACTCATAACCTATCCGAACGTGACATACCCAGACGTAGGCTAACTCAACCTAACGTTACGGGACCACCATTGCTGGCCACACCAGAGCCAAGCAGAAAATTCTAGAGCACACTGGAGCGCAGAAGTCCACCGTATAGCAGTGTATAGCACAAAAGTCAAACACATCCTGACCTAACCAAGCCTAACGCAACCTGCCCGAACGTAACGTGACGAGACCAATATAGTTGGCCCCCCAGAGCCAAGCAGAGTTTATTAGAGAACATTAGAGCGCAGAAATCCGCCGAATAGCCGAGAATAGCGCAAAAGACAACGTAGCCTTTCCCAACCATGCCAAACGTAACATGGCCAAACGTAACATAACCCATCCTGACATGACGAAACCACTTGTGCAGGCCTCCACAGACTTAGCAGATTGCACTAGAGCACAATAGAGAGCAGGGATCCACTGCATTGCAATGAATAGCAGACAAGCCTTAGATATCCCAACATACCCTGACAAAAACTAAACATACCAATCGTAGCACATCTAAATATAACTCGCAGCGACTGCTGCCCCTGACTTCGGCATAGTCAAGCAGAATGTAGCAGATCGCAGCAGATCACAGAAATACACCGAATAGCAGTGTATAGCACGAAAGTCAAAGCTATCCTAACAATAATTAACCAAACCAAACCTCACCAAAGATAACCTAACTCAACCTAACTTGCCGGAACGCTATTGCTCGAATCCCCTGAGCCGAGCTAAGCATAGCAGAGCAACCTAGATCGCAGGCATCCACCGCATAGCAGTGTATATCTCTAGGGCCGAGGATATCCTAACGAACCTGGATAAGCGTAACCTACACAAACGTGGCATAAATGAACATAAATCCGCGACCACAGCTGCTAGCGTCCCCATGGCCAAGCAGAATATGGCAGGGCAATGTAGAACGCAGAAACGCACCGAAGAGCAGTGTATAGCCAAAAAGTTACAGAAATCCTATCCAAGTCTCCATAACGCACCTTAATGAAACGTAGAGTATCTCAAACTAACGTGCCGAGACCGCTATTTCTGGCCATCCCAGAGCCATGCAGAACATATTAAAGCGCAGTGGAGCGCGGAAATCGGAGGATAGCGGTTTATAGCACAGATGCCTGGATTATCCTACCATAACCTCATCAAACGAAACATAAACGAACGTGGCATATTTCAACCTAACGTGCCGAGGCCACTAGTGCGTGCCTCCCGAGAGCCAAGCAGAGAATATCAGGGCGCAGTTGCGAGCGGAAATCCACCGCAATGCAGTGAATAGCGCAAAAGTCGAACATGTCCTAACCTTACATGACCTAACCCAACATAACCGAACGCAGCATAGCGCAACGTAACGTGCCGCGACCACTTTTCGTGGCCCTTCCTGAGTCAGGCGGTGTGCATCTGAAGACAGTAAATGACAGAAGCTCACCGAATGGCAGTGCATAGTACGAAAGTCAGAGCAACCCTGAACAAACTTAACCCAACCTAGCATAACTAAACGTAAAATAACTCAACCTGACGTGCCACGAGCAATATTGCTTGTCTCCACAGAGTCGAGCAGAGTATAGAGGAGCAATGTAGAGCCAACAGATCCACCGAATAGCAGTTTATAGCACAAAAGTCGAAGAAATGCTAACAGAGCCTTCTAGCCTAACCTAACCGAGCGTAACATTACTCAACCTAACGGGCCGTGACCGCTATTACCTGCCACAGCAGAGCAAAGCAGACCACATTATGGCACATAGGAGCGCAGGAACCCACCGAATGGCGTCGTATAGCACTAAAGATAGGGTATAGCGTCATAACCCAGCTAAACGTAACATATCCAAACGTAACCCAACTCAACCTAACATGACGAGATCTTTATTGCTGACCTCAACAGGGACAAGCAGAGTACACTACAGCACAGCAGAGCTCAGAAATCCACCGTATTGCAATGAAGTGCACAGAAACCATATATACCCCGACAGAAACTTCCCAATCTAACCTAAAGAAACGTAACCTGACAATACCTAACGTGCCGAGGCCACGACTGCTGGCCACCCCAGTGAGAAGCAGAGCATATTATAGCAGACAGGCGCGTTGGAATCCACGGAAGGCGGTGCATAGCACAAAGTCAAAACATCCTCTCCTAACCTAGCCGAACGTAACATATTAAAACGTGACACGACTCAACCTAACATGACCAGGCCACTATTGCTGGCCTCCGCAAAGACAATCAGAATGTACTAGAGCACAGTAGTGCGCAGATTCCAACCACATTGCAGTGAATAGCACAAAAGGCCTAACCTAAGCTGACCTACCCTAACATAAGCGAACGTAGCATAAATCAAAATAATGTGCCGAGACCAGTATTGCTGGCCACCTCGAAGCCAAGCAGAGCATATTAGGGCACAATAGAGTGCAGAAATCCAACGGATAGCAGTGTACAGCACAAAATTCGAAGCTATCCTCCCCTAACCTAACCAACCGTAACATAGCCAAACATAACCTTACTCAACCTGACGTGCAGCGACCACTGTTGCCGACCTTCCCAGAGTCGAGCAGAGTATAATAGAGCACTGTAAAGGGCAGCAATCCACCGAGCCACATTTTACACTACGAAAGTCGAAACTATCCAAACCTAGACAAAACTAGCATATCCTAGCCAAACGTAGCAAACCTCAACCTAACGAGCCGAGAACGAAATTTCTGGAATCCCCAGAGCTGGGCAGTACATATTAGAGCATAGTAGAGCGCAGAAATCCGCCGCATTTGAAGGTAAAGCAAAAAAGTCAAGTACATCCTAACATAATCTGAACTAACCTAACCTGTCCAAACGTGAGATAACCAAAACTAACTTGCCTAGACAAACGTTGCTGTCCTCCGCATCGCCAAGCAGAACGTATTAGAGGAGAGCAGTACGCAGAAGTCCATCGGACGGCAGGGTATAACACAAATGTCGTAGATGCCACACCCTAGCCCAACCAAATGTAACATAACCGAAAGTAACAGAAACCAAGCTAACGTGCCGAGGACAATATGGCTCGCCTAAACAGAGCCAAGCAGAATGAACTAGAGCACAGCAGAGGGCAGAAATTCTCAGTACTGCAGTATAGTTCGAATGTCGAAGCAACCATGACCGAAACTTGCGCAACCTATCCTAGCCGAGCGTAAATTGACACAACCCAAAGTGCGGAGACCAATTTGCTGGCCTCCCCCAGCGCCAAGCAGAACATACTAGAGGAGATTATAGCTCAGAAATCCATGTATTCGCAGTGTATAGGACAAAAGTCGAAGCTAACCTATAATAACATAACCAAGCTTAGTTCTACCGAAAGCAAACGAACTCAAACTAACGCGTCGAGGACAATATTGCTGGCCTCCCCAGAGCAAAGTAGAGCGTGTTAGAGCAATGTTGAGTACAGAAGGCCACAGGACAGCTGTGTATAGCACAAAAGTCAGAGCTGCAACCTCCTAACCCAAACAAACTTAAGATAACCAAACGAAACAAAATTCAAACGTGCCCAGACCACTATTGCTGGCCTGCCCAGTGCCAAGCAGAAAATATTTCAGACCAGTAGAGCGCAGGATTCCGCCGCACTGCAGCGTAAATCACGAAAGTCTACGTTACCCAAGCTTCACCTGAACAAACCTAAACTAATCACGCGTAGCCTAACTCAGTATAACGTGCCGCGAACTCAATTGCTTGCCTCCCCAGAGCCAAGCAGAATATACTATAGCACAGTATGACGCAGAAAGCGACCGACTAGCAGTGCATAGCACAAAAGTCAAAGCACCCCAAATCTAAGCCAAACAAACGTAACATGACTCACGCTTACGTGACGAGACCTCCATTGCTGCCATCCCCAGATGCAAGCAGAACATATTAAAGGAGAGTAGAGCGCAGAAATACATAAGATCGCTGTGTATAGCACAAAAGTCAAAGATAACCCAGCCTTAACTAGTCAAAGGTAACATATCCGAACGCAGCATAGCGCAACGTAACGTACGACGACCACGATTGCTGGCCTCGGCATCGCCAAGCAGAATATAGTTGAGCACAGTGAAGCGAAGGAATGATCCGAATAAGAGTGTATAGCACGAAAGACAAAGCTATCCTCACCTGACATAAGCAAACGTAACATAAACATACGCAACGTAACAGATCCAAACGTGCCGTGGCTGTTATTTCTGGTCATCCCATTGCCAAGCAGGGATTATCAGATCACAGTAGAGCGCGGAAATTCACTGAATAGCAGAGTATAGCACAAAAGTCAAAGCTGTCCCGTCCTAACCTGACCAAATCTAACGTAACCAAACGAAATATAACTAAACCTTACGTGCCGCGACCACTCTTGCTGCCCTCCCCAGGGCCATGCGGAGCATATTATTGGAGACTAGGGCGCAGGAATCCATAGAAACGCGGTGTATAGCATAGAAATCACAGCTACCCGAACCTTCCCCACGCTAACGTAAACTAGTCAAACGTTACCTAACAGAAGCAAATATGTCGCGGCCTCCATTTCTGGTCATCCCAGGTATAAGCATGGCATATTAGAGCACAGTAGGGCGGAGAAATCCATCGAAAAGCAGTATGCAGCACAGAAGTCAAAGGTACCATATCCTAACATAACCTATCGTAACACGACCAAACGTAGACAAACTCATACAAACATGCCGCCACCACTATTGCTGGCCTCCGCAGAGAGAAGCACAACATATTAGAGGAAAGTAGGACGCAGAGATCCATAGAATCGCAGTATATGGCAGAAAAGTCAAAGATATCTGTACCAAGCCCAAACTAACGTAACCTAACGTACTGTAGCCAAACCCAACGTAAAGTGCAGCGACCGCCTTTTCTGGCCGTCACAGAGCGAATCAGAGCATGTTAAAGCACAGTTGAGCGGAGAAATGCACTGAATAACAGTGTACAATGCAAAAGTCATGGCTATCATGTCCTGAACCTAACCAATCGTAGCATAGCCTAACGAAACCAATCTCCACCTAACTTGCCGCCACCACTGTTGCTGGCTTTCCAGGGCCAAGCAGAACATATTAGAGGAGACTATAGCGCTGAAATCCATAGAATCGCGGTGTACAGCAGAAAAGTCGAAGACACACAAACCTAACCCAAGCTAACATATCTTACACTGACATAGCAAACTAAACATAACTTGGCGCGAACGCTATTGCTGGCCTCCACTGGGGAAAGCAGTTTAGAGTAGAGCATATTAGAGGGACGGAGACCACCGTATATCTGTTTATGGCACGAAAGTGAAAGCGTTCCTGGCCATACATAGCCTACCCTAACACAGCCAAGCATGGCCTAACGCTGCCTAACATGCCAGGAACACTATTGATGTACAGCCGAGTGTCGAGCAGAGTATAGAAGAGCAATGCAGATCGCGAAATCCACCGAATAGCAGTGTATAGTACAAAAGTCGAATTCACCTTAACCAAACCAGGCCGTACCTAGCCCAACCAAAGGTAGAATGACTGAACCTAACGAGCAGGGAACTCTCTTTCCAGCATCCCCAGAGCCGAACAGAGCACATGAGAGGAGAGTAGAGCGCAGAAATCCATGGAATCGCAGTGTACTGCAGAAGAGACAAATTTACCCAAGCCAAACACAAACAAACATATCCTAACCTCACATGGGATACTCAACTTAACGCGCAGCGACCTCTATTGCTGGCCCCCCTTGCGAAGTAGCGCATATTAGAGGAGAGTGGAGCGCAGTAGTTAGTAGAATGGCAGTGTATAGTAGAAAGGTCAAAGCTGTCCAAACATAACCCATGCCAGCATAGCCTATACAAACGCTACCTAACTCTGCCTATCGTGCCGCGGCCATTAATTTTGGCCTCCACATCGCAAAGCAGAGAATGTTAGATCACAGCAGAGCGCAAATATCCAGCGAAAAGCAGTGCATAGCACAAAATTCAATGTTATCCCAACCATACCAGAACAAACCTAACCTAACCATGCGTGGAATAACTATGCCTATGGAAATGAGATATCTATAGCTGGCATAGCCAGAGCAAAGCCGGAAACGTTAGTGCGCAGTATAACGCAGAAGTCCAACGAATAACAGAGCATAGCACAAGAGATAAAGATACACTTTCCTAACGTAACCACACGTGACATAGCCGAACGTAACATAACTCAAACTAATGTGCCGCGGCCACTACTGCTGCCCCCCCCCCC
>NW_016972732.1:0-382 GCF_001483705.2 Eufriesea mexicana
TTGAATTTTCGAGGCAGATTCTATAGCATTGCAATGGCTATAGCACAACAGTAGAGTCTTTCCCCCTTTCATCAGCAAGAATGCTTGGTGACCACGATATTGGTCGAAAATGTCAGTAAGATTGAATATTCCGGCCATATTCTACAGCATTGCAACGGCTATAGCGCGCCAATAGGAATTTCCTCCTTATTTATGCACGAAAGTTACCTCACCACGATATTAGCCGAAAATGTCAATAAAATAGAATTTTCCAAGCAGATTCTATAGCACTGCAATGGCTAAAGCACGCCAATCGTATCTTTCCCCCTTATTTATACAAGAAAGTTAGCTCACCACGATATTAGTCGAAAATGTCTATAAAATTGAATTTTCCATCCAGATA
>NW_016972732.1:411-617 GCF_001483705.2 Eufriesea mexicana
TCTTTCGTCCATATGCATCCAAGAAATTTACCTCACCGCGATATTAGTCGAAAGTGGCAATAGAATTGAATTTTCCAGTCAGATTCTATATCATTGCAATGGCTATAGCTCGCCAGTAGAATCTTATCTCCTTACACATATACGGATGTCAGCTCACCACAATATTAGACGAAAATGTCAATAAAATTGAATTTTCCATCCATATG
>NW_016972733.1:0-230 GCF_001483705.2 Eufriesea mexicana
AGCACAAAAGGTAAAGCTACCTTAACCAAGCTTAGCAAAACCCAGGCTAACCGGAAGTAACTTCACACAAAATAGCGTGTCGGCACCACCCTTTCTGGCCTTCCCAGAGAGAAGCTGAAAGTATTTCGTGCACTGTAGAGCGCAGAAATGCTCATCATAGCAGACTGTAGCATTAAAATAAAAGCTAACCTCTCCTAATCTAACCAAGAGTAACATAACGAAACGTAACG
>NW_016972734.1:0-586 GCF_001483705.2 Eufriesea mexicana
AAACGTAACATAACCAAACGTAGCATAACACACCCTAACGTGTGGAGACCACTATTGCTGTCCCGCACAGCGCCAAGCAGAACGTACAAGGGCGCCGTGGAACGCAGACGTCCACCGAACTGCAGTTCATAGCACAAAAGTCGATGTAGCCTGTCCTAACCCAGGCGAACGTAACATATCCTAACATTACCTAAGTAAACCTAACGTGACGCGGCCACTACCACAGGGACACGCAGAGTGTACTAGTGCACAGTGGTGCGCAGAAATCCATCGCATTGCAGTGAATAGCAGAAGAGTCAAAGATATGCTGACCTGACCCGTCCCAGCCTAACCAAACCACACTTAACGTAACTCAACCTAACATGCCGAGACAGCTACTGCTGGCCTCCCCAGGATGAATCAGAATATAGTAGGGCACAGTAGAGCGCAGATATCCATGGACAGCTGTGTGTAGCGCATAAGTCTGAGATGTCCTATCCCAACCTCACCAAACGTAACACAACCAACCTTAGCATAACACTAACTAACACTCCGAGACCACAACTTCCGGCCTCTCCAGAGCCAAGCAGAATACACCGGAGCACAC
>NW_016972735.1:0-307 GCF_001483705.2 Eufriesea mexicana
TCTAGAATTGCTTGGAATTTATGTCATAAATGAGAAAATTATTTCAACCACTACTGTACAGTGTTGGCGGCTGTACTATGTACTGTTTTGTCGTTCGTTAATACCTCAAGCGATAATGGACCTGTCCTTTGTCGTTCTGGAATTGCTACAGAATCCAAATCACTTCCGAACATGTTAGCACAACGGCTACAGTGCACTACTAATAGATGTACTAAGTTCCATACTGTCAGAGTAAATATCACTAACCGTGCCAGTACTATACATTGGTTATTCTATAGTTGCTGCTAAGCTCGACTTATCAGTGAAC
>NW_016972736.1:0-924 GCF_001483705.2 Eufriesea mexicana
CATTCAAACGTCAATCCATACAAGCACCCATCCATACATCCATCGATACATACATCCAGACAATAATCCATCCATCCATCCGGCCATACGTCCATACACACATCAATACATACATCCATACAAACACAAATCCATTCGTCCATACATACATCCATACACACCTGCTTCCATACATCCAGTCATACATCCATAGATATGTCCATACATACATCCGTACATACATCCATACATACATCTTTAACTACAACCATACATACAAACCATACATACACTCAATCGTACATCCATACATTCATCCATCCGTCATTACATCCATCCATCCATACACCCATTCATCCGTCCATGCAACCGCTCAAACAACCATCCATCCATGCATCCATACATCCGCACATCCGTACATCCACAAATCCATACGTCCATACATACGTCCATAATTACATCTTTAACTACATCCATACGCACATTCATACATACATCCATACATTCATCCATACAACCATCCATCCATACACCCATCCATCAATGCATGTATCCCTTCATCCACCCTTCCATCCATCCACACTCCCTTCCGTCGACCCACCCATTCATCCACCCACATTTTCATACGTCCATACATCCGCACACCCATTCATTGGTACAGATATTCATCCATTCATACATTCATCCATACGTCTATAAATCCATACATCCATACAACCATTCGTTCACACATACATACGTCCATACTTCCATCCATACGTACATCCATCTATCCACACATCTATACATCCTCACATCCATACATCCATACATATTGCCATCCTTACAGCCATCCATCGATACTTCCATCCATCGATACTTATAAACGTCCATACATCCATTCATACCTACATCCGTCCATCCATTCCTCAATCCACCCATACACATATCCATGCATACATCCAT
>NW_016972737.1:0-1307 GCF_001483705.2 Eufriesea mexicana
CTGTCGTTGCCAGTCTTTAATGTATTAATTGGAAATGAGTTAACTCGTTATTAGAATATGCTTTTCTAACTAATTTTAACTTCTTTCTTTTCTCTATATAGCTGTTACTACCGTATTATATAACTGAGAACTCCAGCATTCACAGCCTCGTCACGGATATTTGCAAAGAATCCATGGAAATCTGCCTGTTTCAGTGTTTTAAATCATTGAAAAATCCCTGTTGAAAAGGAGCAAATGGCTCGATCACGTTTCTTTCGTCTCAAAAAGAAGCAAGGGGATCTTACATCAAGATCTTGCCACGAAGTACCATATCAAACCTTTAGTTTGAAGATTCTGTTCTAGAATTGGAAGACTCATGACAGTTTTGTCAGCTAAGATCAATTAGACTTCGTGAAATATAAATATGCAGTGGAAATATTACAATTAAAATATAAGTCAATTCTTAAAATTTCCTGAACGAACACAAAATTCATTATATTTTCGTCGATTTGTTTCATAGATGTGCAGGAATTAAGCTCGAAAAACAGGCTGAATTTCAAATCAATCGCAGTGCAGTCGCTCAGTCAAGAAGCATGCAGCTTCTATACAGATCAGAAGAGAAGCAAAAAGGTGTTCGATTTTTCTTGATTCAGGTTTATTGCACACTTGGTTTCGACGCCTACACATCAGGTGGTCGTTCAGCTTCATGGCTTACGAGAGACACGCGGAAAGTCACTTTCGTTCCGTGCGATGAAGGTCTCACATAATAGCTCGAAACAACGTATACTAATGAGAACTTGAAAATGCTAATGTATCTATTTAGTAATATTATCCTTACAATATTTCCTCGGCAATTTCGATATCTTATTAACATGCTAACTTTCTTGTTAACCATACATTTTAAAATAATTATATAACATTTCGGATCCGTACCTAAATTAATTTTCTTTAATTTAGAAAATTTACAAGACTGTTCAAAAAACTTGTGAAATTAATTGAAAATAATATGATAATTAACACTTTCGGCAATGGAATTATTTTTAATAAACTTTTAATAATTTCTTTGACAAATTACCATGAATTTTGTATCCAAAAAATTATTTATGGAAATTTTAATAATATTCTACATATGCCTGTTGTATATAAATTTTCTATCTTAATAATTACATATACAAAAATATTATTTACACTTGCGAATAATTCTTATAGTAATAATATTTTCATATAAATAAAATATCCTTGAAAACTATAAAATAATATACTAAAACTATACTTAAAATTTTAAAAATCAAAGAATAATATACTAAAACTATATACTTCAAATTTTA
>NW_016972738.1:0-897 GCF_001483705.2 Eufriesea mexicana
TAGCATAAAAGTCGAAGCTATCCTAACCTAACATGTACTAACCTAACCTAACCGAACATAGCCGAAAAAAACAGAACGTGCCGTGACAAGTATTGCTGGCCTGCCGTGAGTCGAGCGGAGCATAGTAGATCAATGTAGAGGGCAGGAACGCACCGAATTGCAGTGCATAGCGTAAAAGACAGAGACATGCTGACCAAACCTAACCAATCCTGACGTAACCAAACGTAAGATAACCAAAATTAACGAGCCACGATCACTATTGCTGGCGTCCCCGGAGGCAAGCAGAGCTTATCGTAGCGCAGCGGAGAGCAGAAATCAACCGAAAAGCAGTATATAGCACAAAAGTCAAAGCTATCCTCTCCTTACCTAACGAATCGTAACATAACCAAACGCAACATAGCAGAACCTAACGTGCCGAGACCGATATTACTGCCCTCCCCAGACGAAATCAGGGCGTATTAGAGCACAGTCAGGTCTTGCTAGCTTGCGTTTGGCCGTACTACGTCTGGCAAGGTTACGAGGCCGTAGCATTGACTATTGTGCTATATACTGCTACTCGGTGGATATCTGCGCTCTACTCCCCTCTAATATGTTCTACTTGGCTCTGGCGGGGGCAGCAATAGTGGTCTCGGTACGTTAGGTTGAGTTATATCCTGTTTGGCTTGACCTGGTAAGCTTAGGTTTGGTATCGCAGGTGTGACTTTTGTGCTATACACTGCTATTCGGTCGATACCTACCGGTCGATACCTGCGATCTGCATTGCTCAACTTGCATCCTCTTATCTCTGTGAAGGCCAGCAATAGTGAACTCGTCCGTTAGTCTTAGTCAGTCTAGGTATTGTTTGATTATGCTAGGCCAGGTTTGGTTAGGGTTTCTCCTACTTTTGTGCCATACACT
>NW_016972739.1:0-505 GCF_001483705.2 Eufriesea mexicana
TATAGCACTCAAAAGGCATCTTTCCTCCTTACTTACGCAAGGAAGTTAGCCCACCACGGTGTTGGTCGAAATTGTCAATAAAATTGTATTTTCCAGTCACAATCTATATCATTGCGATGGCTATACCACTCAAAAAGCATCTTTCCTCCTTACTTAAGTCACGAAGTAAGCTCACCACGTTATTAGTCGAAAATGTGAACAAAATTGTAATTTCCAGCCACATTCTATACCATTGCAATGGCTATAGCACTCAAAAGGCATCTTTCCTCCTTACTTACGCAAGGAAGTTAGCCCACCACGGTGTTGGTCGAAATTGTCAATAAAATTGTATTTTCCAGTCACAATCTATATCATTGCGATGGCTATAGCACTCAGAAAGCATCTTTCCTCCTTACTTAAGTCACGAAGTAAGCTCACCACGTTATTAGTCGAAAATGTGAACAAAATTGTAATTTCCAGCCACATTCTATACCATTGCAATGGCTATAGCACTCAAAAAGCATCT
>NW_016972740.1:0-548 GCF_001483705.2 Eufriesea mexicana
TGGAAAATTCATTTTTGTTGACATTTTCGACTGATATCTTGGTGAACTATGTTTCTTGCATATGTAAGTGGGAAATATGCTATTGGCTTCGCTATAGCCATGGTAATGCTCTAGAATCTGGCTGGAAAATTCAATTTTATTGACATTTTCGACTAATATCGTTGTCAGCTAACTTTCTTGCATAAATAAGGAGAAAATATCCTATTTGCGTGCTATAGCCATTGCAATGCTATAGGACCAGGTTGGAAAATTCAATTTTATTGACATTTTCGACTAATATCGTTGTCAGCTAACTTTCTTGCATAAATAAGGAGAAAATATCCTATTTGCGTGCTATAGCCATTGCAATGCTATAGGACCAGGTTGGAAAATTCAATTTTATTGACATTTTCGACTAATATCGTTGTCAGCTAACTTTCTTGCATAAATAAGGAGAAAATATCCTATTTGCGTGCTATAGCCATTGCAATGCTATAGGACCAGGTTGGAAAATTCAATTTTTTTGACATTCTCGATTACTATCCTGGTGACCTAACTTTCTTGCACAC
>NW_016972741.1:0-763 GCF_001483705.2 Eufriesea mexicana
TTCAATTTTATTGACATTTTTGACTAATATCGTGGTGAGCTATCTTTCTTTCATAAGTAAGGAGGAAGGATTCAATTGGCGTGCTGTGTCCATTGCAATCCTGTAGAATCTGGCTGGAAAATCCAATTTTATTGACATTTTCGACTAATATCGTGGTTAGCTAGCTTTCATGCTTAATCAAGGAGGAAAGGCTCTATTGTCGAGCTGTAGCCATTGCAATGTTCCACAATGTGACTGGAAAGTTCAATTTTATTGACATTTTTGACTAATATCGTGGTGAGCCAACTTTATTGTATAAATACGGAGGAAAGATTCAATTGGCGTGCTACAGCCGTCGCAATGCTATAGAATCTGCCTGGGAAGTTCAATTTTGCTGACATTTTCGACTAATATCGTGGTTAGCTAGCTTTCATGCTTAAACAAGGAGGAAAGGTTCTATTGTCGAGCTGTAGCCATTGCAATGTTCCACAATGTGACTGGAAAGTTCAATTTTATTGACATTTTCGACTAATACCATGGTGACCATTCCTTGCGTAAGTAAGGAGGAAAGATGCTTTTTCAGTGCTATAGCCATTGTAATGATATCGATTGTGGCTGGAAAATACAATTTTACTGACATTATCGACTAATATCGTGGTGAGCTAACTTTCTTGCACTAATAAGGTGGAAAGATTCTATTGGTATGCCATAGGCATTGCAAAGCTATAGAATCGTCCTGGAAAATTCAACTTTGTAGACATTTTCGTCTAATATCGTGGTGAGC
>NW_016972742.1:0-2281 GCF_001483705.2 Eufriesea mexicana
CAATATTCGCCATCCTACAGTGTCTTAACGCTTCTTTCTGCGTTCATAGCAGTAACGTTTGTTTAATATTCGTAAAATTAAAATTATTTTTACAATTCTAAAGTATCGTTTATTATGTTGTTTACGACATGACCGAGGAAACGATTGCGAGTATAATCGCAGTCACTATGATTTCTCTTCCAGTTCTAACTTGATAAAAATTAAGCTTACGCAGCTGAGATGTTTTCCTTCTATTTTTGGCGTTACGTGGTAAGGACATATACTGACAGGGAAATATAGGAAGATATAGGATACAAAGAAGGAAAATGTTGATTTTGAAGGACCAGCTATGCAACAGCAATTTTTAAACTTCGAAATCCAAGAATTTTGAAACTCCAAACTCGTTGGTATCAGAGAAAATATTTGAGTGAATGAAATTATTTTATTTTTAAAAAGGTAGGATTCCTTATATCGTATTAAGTATTCCATTAAATATTTAATATTTGTCAAATTTCAGTTTATACAATATTTCCTCTGCACCTAATTAAATAAGCATAGATATTTTAACTATAGTAGTATTTAATACAGTGCGACATTTAAATAAATACTAAATATAGAATAATACCAAACTAAAAAATACCCAAGTGCAGATATTTCAAACATTTTAAACATACTGTACAGGTAGAAAATAAACCTAAAATTTTAGATCGTTCAACTAATTTTAGAAAATTAAATGTCGTTTGAAAATACTGCTCAAAAGTAACGTTATTCCATAATACTATGTTTTCTCTTTTAGCACTTGTATTCTTTGCATATCCATACCTAAAGCTCAGCTAATCAATTGCAAATTAGAAACTGATTAAGTGTCAGCATGCATCATTATGAGTCAAGGTGATTGCAGACGAGTCAATGATATCAAACGGAATACCCGAATGATTTTAAAAATGGATACACCTTTTGTTTACAAAAGCGCAGAATCTCTTTCTACGTCTTTCCTGACCTGGCCTTGGCTATTCAAGCATCCAAAGTATACACAGACCTGCTAGGGTAGCGGGTTATTAATGGGTCCCCTACCAGAATCTGAACGAAAGCCCTTCTCTTTCCTCTTCCCTCACTTTCGTTTTTCTATATACATATCTCTCTTTCTCCCTTTCTCTCTCTCTTTCTCTCTTACTCCTTTCTTCACACTACTGCGTCACAGTCTATTAGAAACCTGCATATGCATGCTACATGTTTATCAACTTGCTCTGAGACAAGAAAAATCAACTAGATAAGCTCGGTAGCCATTTTAGTAGCAAATAAAATAGAAAAAATGATACGGATAAAATTATAAGGATAAAAATGATTGCTTGAAATGATAGAATTTTGATGGAATTTTTGATAAATAGAAAGGAGGATTTTTGATCATAAGCTTCGTTTTCTGAGAAAGTCTGTGAATTTGAAATTTAATCAAATGCATGTGCAGCTGACTGATTATTCCTTTGCTATTTTCTAATTATAGTATATTGCACTGTACAGGGTGTGCATGTATGTAACTATCGACATGATTCTTCAGGTACCTTTAACCCTTTGCACTCGGTGATTTTTTCATTCCAGAAAAATAATAGTTCAAAAATTTTCTGCCATCAAGTCGACGATATTTTTAAATCGGTAAATAAGAAATCGTATGCAAATTAAGACGTAGAATTATTTCACGTCGACATTACACTTATTGTTGGGTAATTGTAAATTTAATATATTAATTAACGTCCATCTTTAGAATCTATTTAAATGGTGACTTAGAGGCGCCTCTCGAGTGCAAAGGGTTAATAATCTGAGAAAAAAATATTTTGAACGAAAGTTTATCATTTAATCGACTATGTATTGCAACAGAAAAAATTTCGAAACCTATTACTTTTCGACCATAAGTGAAGGTCACCTTGACTTTCTTAAATAGCACTCTGTATTTTTGATTTCGTACGACCATTGCTGATAAAAATAAGAGTCCAATGACGTACTGTAATGACCATCAGATGATTTTGACTTCAGAAATTTAGGTTCGATCAACTCACGATATTGTATTATATATTTGTGAATAATAAAAGTCGATTTTGCTTGAAAAAGATTTATTTTGGGATTTACGATTACTGGACATTTGCTATTAGTATAATTTTTATAGCAAGGTGAAAGTTGCAATATTATATCAGTAAAATTACGCAGGAATTCAACTACGTATACGATATGTTGGAGAGTTCTAATCTCTCGCTCCATGTTGCTAGACGCTCCTAGCGACATCTGCCATTTTCTTTTGGCTATTCAAATA
>NW_016972743.1:0-1102 GCF_001483705.2 Eufriesea mexicana
TGTTTTGGGTTAGGATTGTGTTGCTTAGATTTTTCCTGCATACAATGCGATGCCATGGACTTCAGCTTTCGAATCTCCAGTAATATGTAGTGCTTGAATCTGTGGATGCCAGTAGTAGTGGTCGCGGCTCGTTAGGTTGAGCGTGGTTACGTTTGGCTATGTTACAATAGGTTAGGTTTGGAGAGTATAACTATAAATGTTCTGATGTAAATTGCGATCCTATGGATTTATGCGCTCTATCCTCCGCTGATGTGTTTTGCTTGGCTCTGCGGAGGACAGCAGTATTGTTCGCGGTACGACAGGTTGAGTCAGGATACACTTGCCAACTTGCCTACGTCGTGATTGGTTACGTTAGGACAGGAGAGCTTTGACCTTATTCCCATAGTCTACTTTTAGGTGGATTCCTGTGCCCTACAGCACTCTAATGCTTTCAGCTTGGCTCTTGGGAGGCCATCAATAATGTTCTCGGCACGTTATGTTCAGTTATGTGTTCTTCGTTTCTGTTACGATTCTTTTGGTTAGGAGAGGACGGCTTTGACTTTAGTGCCAGAATCTGCTATTTGGTGGATTCCGGTGCCCTTCAAGACCATAATATTTTCAGCGTGGCTCTGTCAATGCCAGCAACTGTGTCTCGGTACGTTACGATGAGATGCGCTACGCACTGTTAGGTTGGGTTAGGCTAAGTTTGGTTAGGATTGCTCCAACTTTTGTGCTGTACAGTGTTATTGGGCGGAATTTTGCGCTCTACTGTGCTCTCGTATGTCCTGCTTGGCTCTGGGGAGGGCAGCAATAACGGCCTCGGCAGGTTAGTTTGAGTTTCGCTATGTTTGGTTGTGTTCCGTTTGTTTGGGTTAGGTTTGGGTAGCTTTGACTTTTCAGATGTACACTGCGTTTCTATGGATTTCTGCGTTCTACTCTCCACCTATGTGTTCTGCTTGCCTCTGGGAAGGCCAGCATAAGTGGCCTTGGCACGTCAGGTTGAGTCATGTTAAGCTTGTCTATGTCACGGTTGGTTACGGTAGGTCAGGATATCTTTGACTTTATTTCCATAGTCTGCTATTAAGTGGATACCTGCGCGACACCGCGCTCAAGTGCTTTCAGC
>NW_016972744.1:0-499 GCF_001483705.2 Eufriesea mexicana
TTTAATATCCTGGTGAGTTAGCTTTCTCGCATATATAAGG
Organism: Eufriesea mexicana; assembly: GCF_001483705.2. Classification (NCBI taxonomy): domain Eukaryota; kingdom Metazoa; phylum Arthropoda; class Insecta; order Hymenoptera; family Apidae; genus Eufriesea; species Eufriesea mexicana. Next base: position 41 of record NW_016972744.1, read on the forward strand.
AGGATAGATTCTAATGGCGTGCTTTAGACATAGCAATGCAATAGAATCTACCAGGAAAATTCAATTTTATTGACATTTTGCACTAATATCGTGGTGAGCCAACTTCCTTGCATAAGTAAGGAGGAAAGATCGTTTTGGCGCGCTATAGCCATTGCAATGCCGCAGAATCGGGCTGGAAAGTTCAATTTTATTTATTGACATTTCCCATTATTATCGTGGTGAGCTAGCTTCCTGGCATAAGTATGGAGGAAAGGTACCTATGGCGTGCTATAGCCATAGCAATGCTGTAGAACAAGGCCGGAAATTTCAATTTCATTGTCATTTTCGACTAATATCGCGGTGAGTTAACTTTCCAGCATAAACAAGGAGGAAAGATTATATTGGCAACCTATAACAATTGCAATGCGATTGAATCTGGTGGGAAAAATTAATTTTATTGAAATTTCGACTAATATCGTG
>NW_016972745.1:0-336 GCF_001483705.2 Eufriesea mexicana
ACACCCATACATTCGAACATCCATACAGCCGCACTTCCCTACATTCAGACATCCATACATCCATACAACTGTACATCCATTCATTCATATATACGTACATACATAAATCCATACTTCCATACATCCATCCATCCATACATCCATACATTCAGACGTCCACACAACCATCCAACCATACATCCGTACATCCATCACACAAGCCGTCCATCAATCCGTCCATCCATCCATCCACCCATCCATACATACATCGACATATACACATACGCATACATGCGGACATGCATCCAAACATACATGCATTCATCCATATATGCATACAAACATCCATGATCGCAT
>NW_016972746.1:0-836 GCF_001483705.2 Eufriesea mexicana
TTGGTGAGCTAACTTCCTTGCGTAAGTAAGGAGGAAAGATACTTTTTGACTGCTATAGCCATTGCAATGATATAGATTGTGCCTGGAAAATACAATTTTGTTCACATTTTCGACTAATATCGTGGTGAGCTAACTTCCTTGCGTAAGTAAGGAGGAAAGATACTTTTTGACTGCTATAGCCATTGCAATGATATAGATTGTGCCTGGAAAATACAATTTTGTTCACATTTTCGACTAATATCGTGGTGAGCTATCTTTCTTGCATAAACAAGGAGGAAAGACCCTATTGGCGTGCTGTAGCAATTGCAATGCTGTAGAATGGGCCTGAAAATCTCAATTTTATTGACATTTCCCGCTTACATCGTGGTCAGCTAACTTTCTTGCACAAATGAGGCGGAAATATTCTATTGGCGTGCTATAGCCTTCGCAATGCTATAGAATCTGGCTGGAAATTATAATTTTATTGACATTTTCGTCTTATATTGTGATGAGTTAACTTGCTTGCATAACTAAGGAGGAACGATTCTATTGGCGTTTTATAGGCATTGCATGCTATAGAATCCTCCTGGACAATAAAATTTTATTGACATTTCCCGCTAACATCGTGGTGAGCTAACTTTCTTGCATAAATGAGGAGGAAATATTCATTTCACATCCTGTAGCCTTCGCAACGCTATAGAATCTGGCTGGAAAGTTCAATTTTATTGACATTTTCAACTTATATTGTGGTGAGATAACTTGCTTGCATAAATAAGGAGGAAGGAATCTGTTGACGTGCTATAGGCATTGCAATGCAGTAGAATCTGGAAGGAAAATTCAATTTTATTGACATTTTC
>NW_016972747.1:0-253 GCF_001483705.2 Eufriesea mexicana
ACCTGGCCCGAACTGAACTGACCTGAACTGGCATCATCCCACTGACGCGACATGACATGACCTTAGCTGACCTGACCAGACCCTTCCTTGCCTGGCCTGACCTGAACTGACCTGAACTGTCCTTACCTGACCTGACCTTACCTGACCTGACGTTACCTGGTCTGCCCTGACCTGTCCCGACTTCAACGGTCCTTACATGACTTGACCTGACCAGACATGATCTGGCCTGGCCTGACCTTACCAGACTTGACCT
>NW_016972748.1:0-485 GCF_001483705.2 Eufriesea mexicana
ATTATAGTGGAGCACAGTAGAGCGTACAAATCCACCGAATAGCAGTGTATAGCACAAAAGACATAGTCAACCTAACCATTCTTAACCTAGCCTAACCAAACGAAACGTTACCTAACTCACCCAAACTCGCCGCGAGCGCTATTGCAGATCCCCCAGAGCGAAGCAGAACGTATTGCAGCACAGTAGAGACTAGAAATTAACCGCATAGCATTGTATACCGAGGAAGTCAAAGCTATCCGAACCTAACCCTAACTAACCTAACCCAATCAAACGTAACAACGAACGTAACAAAGCACAACCTACCGTACCGAGACCAGTATTGCTGGCCTCCCCAAAGCTAAGCAAAGCATACTTGAGCAGAGTGGAGAGCAGAGACCCACCGAGTAGCAGCGTATAGCACAAAAGTCTAAGCTTTTCTCCCATAACCGAAACAAACGTGGCACAATCAAACGTACCTTTAATCAACATATCGTGGCGAGACTGCC
>NW_016972749.1:0-558 GCF_001483705.2 Eufriesea mexicana
GGTTAGTATAGCTGTGACTTTCGGGGTATAGAGAGTTGTTCGGTGCATATCTGTGGTCTACTGCGCTCTGCGGTATTCAGATTGGCTCTCGGGATGTCTGCAGCAGGGGTCGCGGCACGTCACGTTCAGTCATGCTACGTTCGGTTAGGTTAGGTTAGGTCAGCTTAGGTTACATTTTCCTCGACTTTCGTAACATGCACCGCTATTCGGTGGATTTCTGACCTCTACATTGCTCCGCTCTACTCTGCTGCACTCTGAAGAGGCGGACAATAGCGGTCGCCGCACGTTATGTTGGGATATGGTACGCTTGATTAGGTTATGTTTATGCTTACTTTTGGGAGGGTAGCTTAGACTTTCGTGCTATACACTGTTATTCTAAGGACTTCTGCGATCTAATGTGTTCTGGTACATTCTGCTAGGCTATTGGAAGGACCCGCGTAGTGGTCGCGGCTCGTTTTATTGGGTAGGCCCGTGTTTGTTTATGTTAGGTTAGGACACGTTGTGTTAGTGTATCCTCTACTTTCGTGCTGTTCACATCAAGGCGGTGGATATATACAT
>NW_016972750.1:0-896 GCF_001483705.2 Eufriesea mexicana
TGCTATAGAATCTGACTGGAAAATCCAATTGTGTGGACATTTTCGACTATTACCGTGGTGAGAGAGTTTTGTTGCATAAATAAGGGGGAAAGATACTATGGGTATACTATAGCCATTGCAATGCTATAGAATCAGAATGGAAAAAACAATTTTATTGACATTTTCGACTAATATCGTGGCGAACTAATTTTGTTGCGTAAATAAGGAGGAATGATTCTATCGGCATGCTATAGCCACGGCAATGCTGTGGAATCTGACTGGAAAATTCAATTTTATTGACATTTTCGACTAATATCGTGGCGAACTAATTTTGTTGCGTAAATAAGGAGGAATGATTCTATCGGCATGCTATAGCCACGGCAATGCTGTGGAATCTGACTGGAAAATTCAATTTTATTGACATTTTCGAATAATATCGTGGTGAGTTAATTTTGTTGCATAAATATGGAGGAAAGATTCTATTGGCATTTTTTAGCAATTGCAATGCTATAGAATCTGACTGGAAAACACAATTTTATTGACATTTTCGACTCATATCGTGGTGAGGTAATTTCGTTGCATAAATAAGGACGAAATATTCTTTTGGCATGCTGTAGCCATTGCAATGCAATAGAATCTGAATAGAGTGTTCATTTTTATTGACATTTTCGACTAATATCGTCGTGAGCTAATTTTGTTGCATAAATATGGAGGAAAGATTCAGGAGGAAAGATTCCATTGGCATGTTATAGCAATTGCAATGCTATGGAATCTGCCAGGAAAATCCATTTTTATTTACATTTTCGACTAATATCGTGGTGAGCTAAGTTTTTTGCATAAACACGGAGGAAGGGATCTATTGGCATGCTGTAGGCATTGCAATGCTATGGAGTATGACTGGAAAATTCAATTTTATT
>NW_016972751.1:0-652 GCF_001483705.2 Eufriesea mexicana
TATGGAAGAAGGTCAGCTCACCGCGATACTAGACGAAAATGCCAATAGTACTGAATTTTTCAGGCTGTTTCTATAGCTATGAAATAGCTGTAGCACGCCAATAGAATCTTTCCTCCTTATTTATGCACGAAAGATAGCTCACCACGATAATAGTCGAAAGTGTCATTAAAATTGAATTTTCCAGCATGATTCTTTGGCATTGCAATGGCTACAGCACGCGAATAGAATCTGCCCTCCTTGTTTATGCAAGAAAGTTACCTCTCCACGATATTAGTCGAAAATGTCAATAAAATTGTGTTTTCCAGCCAGATTTCATAGCATTGCAATGGCCATAGCACGCCAATAGTGTCCTTCATACTTATCGAAGCAAGAACGTTATCTCACCACGATATTAGTCGAAAGTGAGTATAAAATTGAACTTTCCTGGCAGATTCTAGAGCATTGCTATGGCTGTAGCACACCAATAGAGACTTTCCTCCTCATTTATGCGAGAAAGTGAGTTTACCACTATATTAGTCGAAAATGTCAATAAAATTGAATTCTCCAGCATGTTTCTATAGCATTGCAATGGCTGTAGCGCGGCAATAGTATCTGTCCTCCTTATTCATGCAAGAAAGTTACCTCACCATGATATTAGTCGAAAATGACAATA
>NW_016972752.1:0-1327 GCF_001483705.2 Eufriesea mexicana
AACCCAACTCAACGTGACCTAATATATCCAAACGTAATCTATCTCAAAGTAACATGCGGCGACGATTGTACCTGGCCTACCGAGAGTCAAGCAGAGAAGAGTAGAGCAGTGTAGAGTTTTGCATTTCAGTGAGGCGGATTTCTGTGCTCTACTGTGCTCTAGAATATTCTGCTCGGCTCTGGGGATGCAAGCAACAGTGGCCTCGGCTGGTTAGGTTGAATTCAGCAACGTTCGGTTATGTTACGTTTGGTTAGGTCAGGGTAAGATAGCTTCGCCTTTCGTAGTGTAAACTGTTGCTCGGTGCATTTCCATGCTCCACTGTGCCCTAGTTTGTTCTGCATGGCTCTGCAGAGGCCTGCAATTCATGTCTCGGCACGTAAGGTTGTGATACATAACGGCTGGTTATGCTACATTTGGTTAGTTTAGTATAGTGTAGCTCCTTCTCTTAAGCTGCACACCAAGGTCGATACCTGTGCACTGCATTGCTCTACTAGCATCTGCCTGTCTCTGGGGAGGCCAGCAATAGCGGTCGTGACAGGTTTGGTTGAGTTATGTTACGTTTGGTTATGTTATGCTTGGTCGAGTTTGGTCAGCGTGGCTTCGACTTTTGTGCTACACACTGCTATCCTATGGTGTTCAGTGCTCCTCTGTGCACCAACACACTCTGCTTGTCTATGCGGACGCCAGAAATAGTGATCGCGGTACGTTAAGTTGAGTTGCGTTGAGTTCCGTTAGGTTAGGCTTGGGTAAGTATGGTGAGGATTTCTTTGACTTTCGTGGTATACGCTGCTATTCGGTGGATTACTGGAGTCTACTGTACTCTAATATTCATCGATTTGCGCTGAGGTAACCAGCAATAGCGGTCGTGGCGCGTTAGGCTGTGATAGGTTACGTTTGGTTAGGTCGTGTTGGGTTAGGTTATGATAGGATGGCTTTGACTTTGTGTTATACACTGCTATTCGGTGGACTTCTGCGCTCTATTGTGCTCCGAAATGCTCCGCTCGGCTTGTGGAGGACATCTACAGCGGTCTCAGCATGCTACTTTACGTTAAGATACGTTTTGCAATGATACCGTCGGCCAGGTTAGGAAAGGGTAGCTTCAACTTTTGTGCCATAGGCTGCTATTCGGTCGATTGCTGCGGTATTCTGCGTTCAAGCATGTTCTGCTTGTCTCTGCGGAGGCCAGCAACAGTAGTCGTGGCACGTTTGGATCGGCAATGCTACGTTAGGCTTAGTTTGGTCAGAATACGTTTGAATAGGGTGACTTTGACTTTTGCGCCATGCACTGCTATTCGGTGGATTCCTGCGCTACACTAAGCACTAGTAT
>NW_016972753.1:0-592 GCF_001483705.2 Eufriesea mexicana
ATCTATCCATCCATACATCCATCCATCCATACATTCAAACATCCACACATCCATACATCCATCTACTCATACTTCCAGCCATCCATGCACCCATACATATAGAGATCCTTGCGTCCATACAAAAGTACATCCACACATTCGTACATTCACACATAAATAAATCCATACATCCACACATCCATGAATCCATACATCCATACATACATCTATACACACATCCGTACATACATCCATCGATCCACCCATCCATAAATCCATTCATCCACCCATCCATAAATCCATCAAACCATAGTCCCAGCCGTCCATACATTCATGCATCCATACATCCGTCCATCCGCATTCCATACGTCCACCCTTCGATACATTCATCCATCCATACATCCATGCAACCATACATACATCCATACATACATCGATACATACATCCATCCATACAGCCATGCACTCATACATCCAGCCATCCATACATCCATACATAAATAGATCTATAAATTCATACATCCGTACACACATACATTCGTACATTCAGACATACATACACCCATACATCCATACATCTACACGTACATCTATACACACATCCGTACATACG
>NW_016972754.1:0-573 GCF_001483705.2 Eufriesea mexicana
GCAAAAGTCAAACATACCCCAACCTAGCCATGCCTAACCTAACCTATCCAAACGTAGGGTAACTAAACCTAACGTGCCGCGACCACTATTGCCGGCTACCCCAGATGCAAGCTGAATATGATAGAGTGCAGTAGATCACACAGGTCCATATGGTGGCAGTGTACAGCACGACGGTCAAATATATCCTAACCAATCCCGAACAAACGTAACCTGATCAATCGGAACCTAACACAGCCTAACGCGCCACGGCCTCCATTTCTAGAATTCCCAGAGCAATGCATGGAATATTAGATCACAGTAGAGCACAGAGACCTACCGAATGGCAGTGTACAGCACAAGAGTCATACATATCCTGGCCGAACATAACCGAACATATTAGAGCCAAACGTAACCTAAATTTACCCAACGTGCATAAACCTCCGTTTTTGACATTCCCAGAGACAAGCAGGGCATACAAGAGCACGCTAGAGCGCAGAAATCCCCCGAATAGCAGTGTATAGCACAAAAGTCAAAGTTGCCTATCCTATCCTGGAGAAACCTAATTTCTCCAGACGCATCCTAACTCAAACTAAC
>NW_016972755.1:0-258 GCF_001483705.2 Eufriesea mexicana
GTGGTGAGCCAGTATTATTGTATAAATACGGAGGAAAGATTCAATTGGCGTGCTATAGCATCGAAATGCTATAGAATCTGGCTGGAAAGTTCAATTTTGTTGACATTTTCCATTAATATCGTGGTGAGCTAACTTCCTTTCATAAGTAAGGAGAAAAGATGCTTTTCGAGTGCTATACCCATTGCAATGATATAGAATGTGGCTGGAAAATACAATTTTATTGACATTGTCGACTAATATCGTTGTGACCTAACTTCC
>NW_016972756.1:0-545 GCF_001483705.2 Eufriesea mexicana
TATAACCAGACGTAACATGACATATCATAACGTGCCGAGACCACTCTTCTTCGCCTTGCCGGATCCAAGATGTAAATATTAGAGCACTGTATGGCGCAGAAATCCACCAAATAGCAGACAACAACACTAAAGGCATGGCTATCCTTTCCTAACTTGCGGAATCGTAGCATAATCGACCGTACCCTAACTTACACTGACGTTCCGCGATCACTATTACCGGCCAGCCCAGAGTCGAACAGAGTATGGTTGAGCAATGCAGAGCGTGGAAATGCACCGAAGAGCTATGTGTAGCGCAAAAGTCGAGGATAATCCAAACAAACCTAACCCAACCCCGACTATGCAAACGTAAAGTAACGCAAGCTAACGTGCCGCGAGCACTATTTTTGGCGTCCTCAGACACAAGCAGAATAAGGTAGACCACAGGAGAGCCCAGAGGTCCATTGGACAGATATAATAGGACAGATGTGTTGAGCGCAAAGTCGAAGCTACCCTACCTAACCGAAAGTAACCTAACCCGACCAAACGTAGTCTAAATCAACCTAACG
>NW_016972757.1:0-1379 GCF_001483705.2 Eufriesea mexicana
TATGACAGAAGGCCAGCAACAGCTGCCTGGGCAAGTTACGATGTATCAGTGTACGTACGGTTACCATGGTTTAGGCTAAATTTGGTTAGGATAGATTTAACTGCTGTGCTGTACACTGTCTTTCGATGGATTTCTCGCTCTACTGTGTTCTAGTATGCCCTGTTTGGATCTGCGGAGGGAAGCAATAGCGGCCTCGGCACGTTAGGTTTAGTTAGACTATGTTCGATTATGTTCCGCTTGTTTGGGATAGGTTTGGGTAGCCCCGACTTTCCTGATATGCCCTGCGATTATATGGACGTCTGCGTTCTGCTCTCCACTAACGTGTTCTGCTTGGCTCTGCGGAGACCAGCAATAGTTGTAGCTCCACGTTAGGTTGAGATATGTTACGTTCTACCATGGCCCGCTTGGCTTGGCTAGGAGACGGTAGCTTTGACTTTAGTGCAGGTGTGCTATTACGTGGATTTCTGCGCCCCTTCTGTTCTCTAATATTTTCAACTTTTCTCTGGGAATGCAAGCAACAGCGCCTTGGCACGTTATGTTGTGTCAGGATACGATCGTTTAGGATGGGTTGTTCCAAGTTTGGGTAGGATGTCTTTAGCTTTTGTGCGGTACTCTGCTATTTGGATCATTTCTGCGCTGTACAGTGCCGTAGTACGTCCTGGTTGGCTCTTGGGTGGGCAACAATGGCTGTGTAGACACGTTAGGTTGAGTCAGGCTATGTTTGGTTATGTACATTTGGTTTGCCTTAGGCTTGGATAGCTTTGACTTTTCTGATATACACGGTGATTATGTGGATTTCTGAGTTCTACATTTCACTATCGTGTTCCGCCTTCCTCTGGGGAGGCTAGCAATTATGGTCGCGGCGCGTTAGATTGAGTTACGCTACGTTTGGTTATGTTACGTTTGGTTACGCTAGCAGAGGATGACTTTATCTTTAGTACCATAGCATGCTATTAGTTGGATTTCTGCGCCATACTGTGCTATAATATTTTCAGCTTGTCTCTCGGATGACCAGCAATAGTGGCCTTGGCACGTTATGATGGGTAAGGTTAGGTTCGGTAAGAGTGGGTTATTATATGATTGGGTAGGATGCCCTTTGTTTTTGTGCTGCACACTGCAATTCGTTGTATTTACTGTGCTCTAGTATGTTCTGGTTGGCTCTGAGATAGGCAGCAATGGCGGTCGCGAAACGTTGGTTTGGGTTAGAGTGCGATTGGTTATGTCACGATTGGTTATGTTAGGAGAGGTAGCTTGACGTTAGCGCTATAGTGTGCTATTTTGTGGATTTCTGCGCCTTACGGCGCTATAATGCTTCCATCTTCGCTCTGGGAAGGCCAGCAATAGTGGTCTCTGCACGTTATATTGTGTCAGGTTGCGTT
>NW_016972758.1:0-1475 GCF_001483705.2 Eufriesea mexicana
TGTTATACTGCATTCGGTCAGGCCACGCTTGCCTATGTTTGATTGGGATAGCTTTGACTTTTGCGCTATACACTCCTCTTCGGTGGATTCCTGCGCTCTCTATCGCTCTGCTATACTCCGCTCCACATTCGGGATGGCAGCAACGGTGCTCAGCGCACGTTAGGTTGAGTTATGTTACGTTTGGATGGGTAAGGTTAGACTAAGTTTGGTTAGGGTAGTTTTGGCTTTCGTGCTATAGACCGTTTTCCGGTGGATGCCTTCCCTCTTCTGTGCTCTACACTAATCTGCTTGAACCTGGGGAGCCAGAAACACTGGCTGTGGCATTTTAGTCTGTGTTAGGTTACGTTTAGTTACGTTTCGTAAGTTTATGTTAGCTTCGGTGAGGCCTCGACAGCTTTGATTTTTTTGGCGCACAGAGCGATTCTACGGGTTTCTGCAACCTACTCTCCTCTAATATGATCTGCGGGGCCCTGGGGAAGCCAGCGGTAGTGGTCGCAGCGTGTCAGGTTGAGATATATTGCGTTTGGTTCGGTTGGATTTGGTATGGCCTGGACAGGATGGCTTTAACCTTTGTGCTACAAACAGTTATTCGGTGGATCTCTACGCTTTACTGTGCTCTACCGTACTCTGCTCGAATACTGGGAGACCAGCAATAGTGGTCTAGGCACGTTTGGTTATGTTCTGTTACGTTTGGTTAGGTTACGTTTGGTTAAGCTAGGATAGGGTAGCTTTGACTTTTGAGCTATACGCTGCTATTGGGACTATTTCAGCGTTCTACATTGCTCTGCTATACTCTGCTTAGTTCTCATGAGGCCAGCAGTAGCGGTCGTGGTGCGTCAGCTTGGGTTACTATACGTCTGCTTATGCTGCGTTTGGTTATGCTAGGAGAGGGTTGTTTTAATTTTTATGCAGTGCACTGCTACTTGGTGTATTTCTGCGCTCTACTCTGCTCTAATATGCTCTGGTTGGCCCTGGGGTGGCCAGCAATTGTGGTCTCGGTACGATATGTCTTGTGAGGCCACGTTGGGTTTTGTTATGATTGGTACGGCTAGGATGGGGTAACATTGACTTTTAGGCTATACACCGCTCTTCGTAAGATTTCTGCGCTCTGCCGTGCGGTAGTGTATTCTGCTTAGCACTGGCGAGACCAGATTTATTTGTTTCGGCACGTTTGCCTGAGTTTTGTTGCGTTTGGTTATATTTCGTTTGGTTATGTTAGGTAATGGTAGCTTCGACTTTCGTGCTTGACACGACGATTCGGCGGATGCCTGTGCCGTACGTTGCTCTACAATACTCAACTCGATTCTCGGGAGGCCAGCAGTAGTGGTCGTCGAACGTTACGTTGTGCTTGGCTACGTTATGTTGGGTTATGTTAGTATGGTTTTTGCATGGATCTCATTGGCTTTTCTGTTGTACACTGCTATTCTGCGGATTTCTGCATCCTACTCTCCTCTAGTGTGCTCTGCATGTCATTG
>NW_016972759.1:0-651 GCF_001483705.2 Eufriesea mexicana
AAATTTACACACACATAGTCCCACTTTGAAACGCCGTAAAATCCGAACCACGTGACCTACACCAACGCAATTCTAACACATGACAGGTACGTACCTGCGGTTTGGTTTCGTTCGTCCCGCAATCGATTCGGCTGCCATCGGAAAATTTAGACCTTTTCCATTACGTCTAAGAGCCAAATTTATCGTCCAATAATCAGTAAAAAATCTCGCAAGCTCAAAAGCTCGCGAACCGCATACGCGCTCAAAGCACACACTTTGAGCTCTCACGTGCTCAAAGCTCGCACACCTAGCATTACCAGGAAGCTCGCAGCAGCATCAAAAGTATCTCGAAATTTACAAACACTTAGTCCCACTTTGAAACGCCCTAGAATCCGAACCACGTGAGTAAAATCCGAACCCCGTGACCTACACGCACGCAATTTTAACAAATGACAGGTACGTACCTGCGGTTTGGTTTGATTCAACCCGCAATCGATTCGGCTGCCATCGGAAAATTTATACCTTTTCAAGTGCATCTTAGAGTCAAATTTTTCGTCCAAAAATCAGTAAAAAATCTCGCAGGCTCAAAAGTTCGCGAACCGCATACGTGCTCAAAGCACACACTTTGAGCTCTCACGTGCTCAAAGCTCGCACACCTAGCATTACCAGGAA
>NW_016972760.1:0-230 GCF_001483705.2 Eufriesea mexicana
ATCCATACATCCACCCATCCATACATCCATCGAACCATACATTCATCCATCCAATCAAGCTCCCATCCATACATACATCGATCCATACCTCTATCCATTCATTCATCCATCCATCCATACATCCACCTTCCCAAACAACCATGCATCCATTCATCCACCCATCCATACATCCATCGAACCATTCATCCATCCATTCATACAAGCATCCATCCATACATCCATCGATCCAT
>NW_016972761.1:0-509 GCF_001483705.2 Eufriesea mexicana
TTTACCTCATCTACAAGTGCTTCTTCGAGTTTAAGCATACTATATATAGATTCACCAGCAACTTTACCAAAGATTGTGTGTTTATTCTGCAAATCTGGTGTAGAACTAAGAATAAAGAAGTATTGGGTACCATTGTCAACTTCCCAGCATTAGCCACAGCAATTAAATCCCGTCGACAAGAACGTAATCTTGTATGAAAGTCGTCCTAAAACACATATATCCAATAACTATTTTTGAATAAGAAAGGAATTCATTTTATTTTTAAATATAGTCTCACTTTAAATGGTTCTCCATATATTTTACCACCTTCTCCTGTACCTGTGGGATCACCATCTTGTGTTATGAATCCTTTGATAATTCTATGAAATAAGAAATAAAGTGTCATCCCAATAACCTTCCACAGATAATTGTATGAAATTTCTATATGCATTTGCCGTTTCTTTTGTCCATAATTCTAATTCAATATCACCAACAGTTGTTTTCATTACAACCTAGTTTGACAAATATAT
>NW_016972762.1:0-538 GCF_001483705.2 Eufriesea mexicana
AATTTCATTGTCTCTTCCGACTACTATCGTGGTGAGCACGTTTCTCTGCGTGAATAAAGGGTGTAGATTCTATTGGTTTGCTATAGCCACTGCATTGCAATAGAATCAGCACGAAAAGTCAATTTTATTGACATTTTCGTGTAATATTGTGGTGAGCAAACCTTTCTGCGTAAATAAGCAGGAAAGATACTATTGGGTTGCTATAGCCATTGCTTTGCAATAGAATCTGACTGAAAAGTTCAATTTTATTGACATTTTCGATTAATATCGTGGTGAGCACACTTATCTGTGTAAAATCTGAGTAAATAGGGAGGAAAGATTCTATTTGTTTGCTATAACGATTGCATTGCAATAGAATCAGTACGAAAAGTCAATTTTATTCACATTTTCGTGTAATATTGTGGTGAGCAAACCTTTCTGCGTAAATAATCAGGAAAGATACTATTGGGCCGCTATAGCCAGTGCTTTGCAATAGAATGTGACTGAAAAGTTCAATTTTACTGACATTTTCGTCTAATATTGCGGTGAGCACACTTTT
>NW_016972763.1:0-1060 GCF_001483705.2 Eufriesea mexicana
TTCAGCGAACTACTGTGCTCTAGTATACTCTGCTTGCCTCTGTGCAGGTCAGCAATAGCGGTCTCGTCACGTTAGGTTCAGTTATGCTATGTTTGGCTATGTCCTCTTGGCTTGGGTTAGGCTTGAGTAGCTTTGACTTTCCTGATATACACTTCAATCCTATGTATTTCTGCGGTCTACTCTCCACTAATGTGTTCTTCTGGGCTCTGGGGAGGCCAGCAATAGTGCTCATGGCATGGTAGGTTGAGTTAGGTTACGTTCAGTTATGTTTTGATTGATTAGGTTAGGAGAGGACAGCCTTGACTTTAGTGCTATAGTCTGCCTTTAGGTGGATTCCTGCGCCATAGAGTGCTCTACTATTTTCTGCTTGGCTCTGGGAAGGACAGCAATAGTCGTCTCGGCACGTAATGACTGTCAGGTAACGACAGGTTAGGTTGGGTTAGGCTAATTTTGGTAGGGATAGCTTTAACGTTTGGGCCGTACACGGCTATTCGGTGGACTTTAGCGCGCTACTGTCCTCTAGTGTGCCCTGCCTGTCACAGGGCGGAGCAGCAATAGCGGTTACGGCACGTCAAATTGAGTTATGCTATGCTCGGGTATGTTCTCTTGTTTCGGGTTAGGCTTGTGTAGCTTGGACTTTTCTGATATGCACTGCGATTCTATTGATTTCTGTGTCCTGCTCTCCACAATTTTTTTCTGCTTGGCCCTGGAGAGGACAGCAGTAGTGCACGCGGCACGTGCGGTTGCGTCAGGTTACGTTTGGTTACGACTCGATTGGTTAGGATAGGAGAGGACTGCATTGACTTTAGCGCTGTAGACCGCTATTAGGTGCATTTCTGCGCCCTTCAGTGCTCCGACGCTTTCTGCTTGGCTATGCCAAGGCCAGCAATAGCGGTCTCGGCACGTTAGGTTGAGTTATGCTGTGTTTCGTTATATTCCGTTCGCTTGGGTTATGCGTGAGAAGCTTCGACTTTTCCGATATGCACTTAGATTCTATGGATTTCTGCGTTCCATTCTCCGCTATTGTGTTCTGCATGGTTCTGCGGAGGGCAGCAATACC
>NW_016972764.1:0-868 GCF_001483705.2 Eufriesea mexicana
AGGAGGTTAGCACATCGCGATATTAGCCGAAAATGTCAATAAAATTGAATTTTCCAGCCAGATTCTGAAGCATTGCAATGGAAATAGCACGCCAATAGAATCTTTCCTACCTATTTAAGCAAGGAAGATACCTCACCAGAATATTATACGAGAATGACAATAAAATTGAGTTTTCCATCCAGTTTCTATAGCACTGCAACCGGTATAGCGCGCAAATAGAATCTTTCCTGCTTATTGATGCAAAAAAGTTAGCTCACCACGATATTATTTGTAAATGTCAATAAAATTGAATTTTCGATGCAGATAATATATCATTGCCATGGCTACAGCACGCCAATAGAATCTTTCCTCCTTATCTATGCAACGAGGTTAGCTCACCACGATATTATTTGTAAATGTCAATAAAATTGAATTTTCGATGCAGATAATATATCATTGCCATGGCTACAGCACGCCAATAGAATCTTTCCTCCTTATCTATGCAACGAGGTTAGCTCACCACGATATCAGTCGAAAATGTCAATAAAATTATATTTTCCAGCCAGATTCTGTTACACTGCAGTGGTTACAGCACGCTAATGGTACTTTTCCTCCTTATTTACGCTAGAAACATTGCTAACTACGACAATAGACGCACATGTGAATGAAATTGAAATTTCCAGACAGATTCTATTGCATTGCAATTGCTATAGCATGCCAATAGAATCTTTCCTACTAATTTATGTAAGAAAGTTAGCTCACCACGATATTATTTGAAAATGCCAATAAAATTGAATTTTCCTTGCAGATTCCATAGCATTGCGATGTCTATTGCACGCCAATAGAATTTTTCCTCCTTATCTATGGAAGGAGGTCAGCTATCCACGAT
>NW_016972764.1:899-5224 GCF_001483705.2 Eufriesea mexicana
ATTTTCCAGGCAGATTATATAGCATTGCTATGGCAATAGCACGCCTATAGTACTCTTCCTCCTTGCTAATGCAAGAAAGTTAGCTCAATACAGTATTAGTCGTAAATGTCAAAAAAATTTAAATTTCCAGCATGATTATATAGCATTGCAATTGCTATAGCACGTCAATAGAACCTTTGCTCCTTTTTTATGCAAAAAAGACAGCTCACCCCGATATATGACGACAATGTCAATAAAATTGAATCTTCCAGCCAGATTCTATAGCATTGCAATTGGTATAGCACGTCAATAGAATCTTTCCTCCTTATTTATGCAAGAAAGTTGGCTCAACACGATATTATGCGGAAATGTCAAAAAAATTGGATTTTCCAGCCAGATTCTGTTTCGCTACAATGGCCACTGCACGCCAATGGAATCTTTCCTCCTTATTTATGCAAGGAGGTTAGCACACCGCGATATTAGCCGAAAATGTCAATAAAATTGAATTTTCCAGCCAGATACTGTAGCATTGCAATGGAAATAGCACGACAATAGAATCTTTCCTACTTATTTAAGCAAGGATGATACCTCACCACAATATTATACGAGAATGACAATAAAATTGAATTTTCCATCCAGTTTCTATGGCACTGCAACGGGTATAGCGCGCAAATTGGATTTTTCCTGCTTATTTATGCAAAAAAGTTATCTCACCACGATAATAGAAGAAAATGTCAATAAAGTTGGTTTTTCCATCCAGATTATATGTTATTGCAATGGCTGTAGCACGCCAATAGAATCTTTCCTCCTTATTTATGCAAGAAAGTTAGCTCACCAGGATATTATTCGAAAATGTCAAAAAAATGAGTTTTCCAACCATATTCTATTGCACTGCAATGGCCATAGCGCGCCAATAGTATATTTCCTACTTATTTATGCATGCAGCTAAGCTCACCACAAAATTATCCGAAAAAGTCAATAAAAATGAATGTTCCAGACAGGTTCTATAGCATTACAATGGCAATAGCACGCCAATACAATCTTTCCTCCTTATTTATGCAAGAAAGATAGCTCACCACGATATTATTTGAAAATGTAAATAAAACTGAGTTTTCCATGCTGATTCCATAGCACTGCAATTGATATAGCATGCCAATAGAATCTTTCCCCCTAATTTATGTAAGAAAGTTAGCTCATCACGATATTATTTGAAAATGCCAATAAAATTGAGTTTTCCTTGCAGATTCGATAGCATTGCGATGTCTATTGCACACCAATAGAATTTTTCCTCCTTATCTATGGAAGGAGGTCAGCTAACCAAGATAATGTACGAAAATGTCAATAAAATTGAATTTTCCAGGCAGATTATATAGCATTGCTATGGCAATAGCACGCCTATAGTATTCTTCCTCCTTGTTAATGCAAGAAAGTTAGCTCAATACAGTATTAGTCGTAAATGTCAAAAAAATTTAATTTTCCAACATGATTATATAGCATTGCAAATGCAATAGCACGCCAATAGAATCATTGCTCCTTATTTATGCAGAAAAGACAGCTCACCCCGATATTTGACTGCAATGTCAATAAAATTGAAACTTCCAGCCAGATTCTATAGCATTGCAATTGCTATAGCACGTCAATAGAATCTTTCCCCCTTATTTATACAAGAAAGTTGGCTCAACACGATATTATGCGGAAATGTCAAAAAAATTTGATTTTCCAGCCAGATTCTATTTCGCTACAATGGCCATTGCACGCCAATGGAATCTTTCCTCCTTATTTATGCAAGGAGGTTAGCACACCGCGATACTAGCCGAAAATGTCAATAAAAATGAATTTTCCGTGCAGATAATATATCATTGCCATGGCTACAGCAGGCCAATAGAATCTTTCCTTCTTATTTATGCAAGAAAGATAGCTCACCGCGATATTAGTCGAAAATATCAATAAAATTGCATTTTCCAGCATGATTCTATAGCACTGCAATGTCTATAGCACGCCAATAGAATCTTTCCTCCTTATTTATGCAAGAATGATAGCTCACCACGATATTAGATGAAAATGTTAATAAAATTGGATTTTCCATCCAGATAATATTTCATTGCCATGGCTACAGCACGCCAATAGAATCTTTCCTCCTTAATTATGCAAGAAAATTAGCCCACCCCGATATTTGACGACAATGTCAATAAAATGGAACCTTCCAGCCAGATTCTATAGTACTGCAATGGCCATAGCACGCCAAAAGAACCCGTCCTCCTTATTCATGCAAGGAGGTTTGCTCACCGCGATATTAGCCGAAAATGTCAAAAAATATTATTTTCCATGCAGATTCAATAGCATTGCAACGGCTATATCACGCCAATAGCATCTTCCCACCTTCTTTATGTAAGAAAGCAGCTCTGTACGATATTAGTCGAAAATGTCAATAAAATTTAATTATCCCACGAGATTCTATAGCATTGCAATGGCTGTAGCACGCTAATAGAACCTTTCCTCGTTATTTATGAAAAAAGTTAGTTCACCCCGATATTAGACGACAATGTCAATAAAATTGAATCTTCCAGCCAGATTCTATAGCATTGCAATGGCCACAGCACGCCAATAGAATCTTTCCTTGTTATTTATGAAAAAAGTTAGTTCACCCCGATATTAGACGCCAATGTCAATAAAATTAAATTTTCCAGCCAGATTCTGTAGCATTGCAATGGAAATAGCACAACAATAGAATCTTTCCTACTTATTTAAGCAAGAAAGTTACCTCACCACAATAATGTAGGAAAATGTCAATAAAATTTGATTTTCCATCATGATTCTATAGCACTGCAACGACTATGGCTCGCCAATATAGTCTTTCCTCCTTATATATGCATGGAGGACAGCTAACCACGTTTCTGTACGAAAATGTCAGTGGAATTGGATTTTCCAGCCAGATTCTATAGCATTGCAATGGCTATAGCACGCCAATAGAGTTTTTGCTCCTTATATATGCAAGGAGGTCAGCTCACCGCGATAATGTCCGAAAATGTCAATAAATTTGGATTATCCACCCAGATTATATATCATTGCAATGGCTATAGCCCGCCAATAGAATCTTTCCTCCATGTTTGTGTAAGAAAGTTAGATCACCCAGATATTAGTCGAACTTGTCAATATAATTATATTTTCCAGCCAGATTCTGTAGCACTGAAGTGGCTATAGCACGCCAATGGAATTTTTCCTCCATATTTACGCAAGAAAGTTAGCTCACAACGACAATAGTCGTATATGTGAATGAAATTGAAATTTCCAGACAGGTTCTACAGCATTACAATGGTTATAGCACGCCAATAGAACCTTTCCTCCTTATTTATGCAAGAAAGTTAGCTCACCACGGTATTGGGAGAAAATGTTAATAAATTTGACTTTCCAGCCAGATTCGATAGCGCTGCAATGGCTATAGCACGCCAATAGAACCTTTCCTTCCTATTTATGCAAGAAAGTTAGCTCACCGCGATATTAGACGATAATGTCAATAAAATTTAGTTTTCTAGCATGATTCTATAGCATTGCAATGGCTATAGCACGCCAATAGAATCTTTCTTCCTTATTAATGCAAAAAGTTAGCGCCCCCCGATATTTGGCGACAGTGTCAATAAAATTGAATCTTCCAGCCAGATCCAGTCGCATTGCAACGGCTATAGAACGCCAATTGAATATTTCCTCCTGATTTATACAAGAAAGTTGGCTCAACACGATATTATGCGAGAATGTCAATAAAATTGGATGTTCCAGACAGATTCTATTTCGCTACAATGGCCATATCATGAAAATAGTATCTTTCCTCCTTATTTATGCAAGGAGGTTAGCTCACCGCGATATTAGCCGCAAATGTCAATAAAATTGAATTTTCCAGCCAGATTCTGTAGCATTGCATTGAAATGGCACGACAGTAGAATCGTTCCTAATTATTTGAGCAAGAAAGTTAACTCACCACGATATTAGAAGAAAATGTTAATAAAATTGTATTTTCCATTCAGATTATATATCATTGCAATGGTTATAGCACGTCAATAGGATCTTTCCTCCTTATTTATGCAAGAAAGTTAGTTCACCGTGATATTAGCCGAAAATGTCAATAAAATTAAATTTTCCAGCCAGATTCTGTAGCATTGCTATGGAAATAGCACAATAGAATCTTTCCTACTTATTTAAGCAAGACAGTTACCTCACCACGATATTATACTAGAATTTCAATAAAATTGAATTTTCCATCCAGTTTCTATAGCAATGCAACGGGTAAAGCGCGCAAATAGAATCTTCTCTCCTTATTTATGCAAAAAAGTTAACTCACCACGATAATAGAA
>NW_016972765.1:0-269 GCF_001483705.2 Eufriesea mexicana
GAATAGGTCGCCTAACCCCTTCAGCCAATGGCAAGTACAGACATCTACTTGCCAGAGAATTGGCCTATTCAAAATCTATAATCTGTTGTTGCTTGTTGAATAGATCGCCTAACGCCTTCAATCCAATCTCAAGTACTGCCACCGACTTGCCGGGGAATATGTCTATACAAAATCTATAATCTGTTATAGCTTGGTGAATAGATCGCCTATCGCATCCAATCGATTGGCAAGAAGAGCCATCTACTTGCCAAAGAATAGGTCTATTCAAA
>NW_016972765.1:315-540 GCF_001483705.2 Eufriesea mexicana
AATGGCAAGAACAGCAATCTACTTGCCAGAGAATTGGTCTATTCAAAATCTATAATCCGCTGTAGCTTGGTGAATAGGTCGCCTATCGCATCCAATCGAATGGCAAGTAGCGCTTTCTACTTGCCAAAGAATAGGTCTATCCAAAATCTGTAATCTGTTATTGCTTGGTGAATAGTTGGCCTAAACCTTCAATCCAATGGCAAGTACAGCCATCTACTTGCAAGA
>NW_016972766.1:0-473 GCF_001483705.2 Eufriesea mexicana
CGCAGAAATCCACCGAATTGCAGTTTACAGCACAAAAGTCAAAGCCATCAAGCACTAACTTAGCCAAACGTAAGCAAACCGAATGTAGCTTAACTTAACCTATCGTGGCGAGACCACTATTGCTGGCATACCAAGCTCCAGGCAGAGCAAATTACAGCACAGTAGAGCGCTGAGGTACACCGAATAGCAGTGTGTGGCACAAAAGACGAAGCTATCTTATCCATCCCTATCCAAACGTAACATAAGCAGATACAACGTAACCCAACCTTATGTGCCACGACCGGTATTTTTGGCCTCACGAAAGATAAGCAGAGTGCAGCAGAGCAATGCAGCGCGCAGAAATCCGCCGAATAGCAGTGCATATCAGAAAAGACACTGCTGCCCTGTTCTAACCTAACCAATCGTAAAATTGCCGAACGTTGCATAGCAAAGTATATAGTGCCACGACCACTATTGCTGGCCACCCCAGAGTC
>NW_016972767.1:0-609 GCF_001483705.2 Eufriesea mexicana
TGTTCTTCGGTGGATTCCTGTGATCTGCTTTGCTCTACCATATTCTGCCTTGCTATGGGGTGGGCTGGAGCATTGGTCGCGGCACATCAAATTGAGCTATGCCACGTTCTGGTAGGTTTGGTTAGGCCATATTAGGTGAGGATATCTACGGATTTTGTGCTATTCACTGCAATGTGTTGGATTTCTGCCCACTACTCTACTCTAGTACATTCTGTTTGTCTCTGAGGAGGCCAGCAATTGTGGTATCGTCATGTTTGGTTGAGTTAGGTTACGTTTGGGTTTGTTACGTTTGGCAGGGTTAGGAGAGGCTCTTTTCACTTTTGTGCTATGCACTGCTATTATATGGATTTCTGTGCTTTAATGTGCTGTAACATTCTTTGTTTGGCCCCACGGAGGCCATCGATTGCGGTTGCTGACTAAGTTGTGTTATTATACGTTTGGTTAGGTTAGGTTTGGTAACGTTTTGTTAGGGTATCTCTGACTATTGTGTTATTCACTGCTATGCGCTGGATTCCTGCGCTCTACTGTGCTCTGGTATATTCTGCGTGGCTCTGAGGAGGCCAGCAATATTGTCCTCGGCGCTATAGTATGAGTTATGTTGCTTTGGGT
>NW_016972768.1:0-491 GCF_001483705.2 Eufriesea mexicana
GAATCTTTCCTCCGTATTTATGCAACAAGATTATCTCACCACGATATTAGTCGAGAATATCAAAAAAAATGAATTTTCCTGGCAGATTCGATAGCATTGCCATGGCTATAGCATGCCAATGGAATCTTTCCTCCATATTTACACAACAAAATTAGCTCACAACGATATTAGTCGAAAATGTCGATAAAATTGAATTTTTCAGTCAGATTCTGTACCATTACAATGGCTATACCATGCCAATAGAGCCTTTCATCCTTATTTATGCAACAAAATTAGCTCACCACGATATTGGACGAAAATGTCAATAAAATTGAATTTTCTAGTCAGATTCTATAGCATTGCAATGGCTATAGCATGCCAATAGAATACTTCCTCCTTATATATGCAACGAAATTACCTCACCACGGTATTTGTCGAATATGTCAATGAAATTGTATTTTCCAGTCAGATTCTATGGCATTGCAATGGCTATAACATGCCAATAGAATCTT
>NW_016972769.1:0-531 GCF_001483705.2 Eufriesea mexicana
GGATAGCACAAAACAGCGTGCCGCGACCGCTGCTGCTGGATTCCCCGTATCCAGGCAGAATGTTGTAGAGCGCAGTGGATAACAGGAGTGAAGGGGATGGTAGTGTATATCGCGAACCTTAAGGCTATCCTAACCAAACATATCCTAACCTAACCTAACACAACGTTACATAATACAAAGTGACGTGCCGAGGCTACTATTACTAGGCGCACCAGTGCAAAGCAGAACATATTAGAGCGCAGTACAACGCAGGAATCGACGGAGAGGCAGCGAATTGCACAAAAGTCTAAGCTATTCTGTCCTAACATAACAAAACTTATCATATGCAAACGTTGCCTGACTAATCCTAACGCGCCGAGACCACTATTGCTGGCATCCCCAAAGACAAGCGGAATGTACTAGGGCACAGTGGAGCGCAGAAAGGAGCGCAGAAATCCACCCTACAGCAGTGAATAGCGCAACAGCCTCAGATATCCTAACATAACCTGACATTACCTTTCCCAACCAAACGTAGCATAACTGAATGTAAAG
>NW_016972770.1:0-539 GCF_001483705.2 Eufriesea mexicana
TGGGTAGCTTTGACTTTTCTGATGTACACTGCGGTGCTATGGATTTCTGCGTTCTACTCTCCAGAAATGTGCTCTCTTTGACTCTGTAGAGGACAGCAATAGAGCTCGCGTTACGTTAGGTTGTGTTAGGTTACGCTTGGTTATGTTAGGATTGGCTGGGTTAGAAGTGGATAGCTTTGGCTTTTGAGCTATACTCTGCTATAAGGTGGATTTGCGCGCCCTACAGAGCTCTAATATTTTCAGCCAGGCTCTGGGAAGGCCAGCAGTAGTGGTCTGGGCACGTTATGCAGTGTCGGGTTATGTTCGGTTAGGTTGGGTTAGGATAAGTTTGCTCCGGGTAGCTTCAACTTTTTCGCTGTACACTGCAATTCGGTGGACTTCAGGGCTCTACTATGCTCTAGTATGTTCTGCTTGGCTCTATGAAGGGCAGCATTTGCGAGTATGCACGTCAGGTTGAGTTAGGCAGAGTATGGTTTTGTCTTGCTTGTTTCGGTCATGCTTAATCAGCTTTGACTCTGCTGATATACACAGCGATCCTA
>NW_016972771.1:0-419 GCF_001483705.2 Eufriesea mexicana
CCATCCACCAATCCATCCATCCATCCATTCATCCGTACACGCATCAATACACAGATCCATACATACACCCATGCATTCATCCCTACGTACATCCATAAACACATTCTTACATACATCCATACCCACACGCATACACACATCCATACAAACATACGCACATACAACCGTTCATCCGTCCATCCACCCATTCATTCACCTACCCACACACACCCATACATACATGCATCTGTACATCCATACATTCGTACATCCATACATGCATACATACACACATGCATACATACATAACTCAAATACATCCATACATTTGCACATCCATACACACATACATCCATACATTCATACACCCATCCACCCATACACCCATCCATTCACCCATGCATTGGTTTCGTGCAACCATCCAACCATGCATCCATACA
>NW_016972772.1:0-2071 GCF_001483705.2 Eufriesea mexicana
ATACGTCCATGCATACATACATCCGTAAATCCATGACGCAAATACGGCCATACATTCATACATGCATACATACAAACGTCCATAGATCTATCCATTCATACATCCATACATGCATACATCCATTCATTCATACATACGTACATCCATTCATGCATACATCCATGCATCCATACATCCATACATCCATCCATACATCCATGCATACATCCATGCATACATCCATACATTCATCCATACCAGCATCCATACATACATCCATTGTTCCGTCTAATCACACATCCATTCGACCACACACACATCCATACATCCATGCCTCCGTACATCCACATATTCTTACATCCATACATACATGCATACATACATCCGTACATCCATAAGGCAAATACGGCCATACATTCATACATCCATACATACAAACGTCCATACAGTAATACAACCATCCATCCATACATCCATCCATCCATACATCCATCCATCCATACATCCATCCATCCATACATCCATCCATCCATACATCCATTCATCCACACGTCCATACATCCACAAATCCATCCATCCATGCACTGATCCATCCATAAGTAAATCCATACATACGTCCATACATACATCCAAGCATGTATCAACCCATCCACACACCCATGAATCCATCCAACCATACATACATCCATCCATACATATACTCATCCATACATCACCATACCCATACTTCCATAAATGCATCCATTCGTACGTCCACCATTAGATACATCCATCCAACCATACATCCATACATGCATACAGCCATACAACCATACATCCATACTACCGTACATACGCCCATCCATACATCCATCACTCCAAGCAACCATTCATCCATACATACATCCATCCATACATCCATCTTTCCATACATCCATGCATCCATACATCCACACATCCATACATCCACCCATCCATACATCCATCGAACCATACATCCATCCATCCATACAAGCACCCATCCATACACCCATCGATCCATACATCTATCCATCCATACATCCATCCACCAATCCATTCATCCATCCATACATACATACATACGTCAATACATCCATCCATCCATACATACACCCAAACACCCGTACATCCATAAATTCGTACATCCATACGTCCATACATCCATACATCCATTCATCCATACATCCATACATGCATTCATCCGTACATCCGTAAATTCGTACATCCGTACGTCCATACATCCATACATACATACATCCATACATACATCCATAAATCCATCCATCCATACATCCATACAACCATACATACACCCGTACTTACATCAATACATACATCCGTACATACATCCAACCATACATCCATCCACTGACACATCCAGCCATCCATACGTACATACAGATATACATCCATAATCCATCCATCCATACATCCACCAATCCTTACATCCATACATATATACATCCATCCATTCATACATCCACACATCCATCCATACATACATCCATACCTTAATCCATCCATACATCCATTCTTCCGTACATCCATTCATCCGTACATCCGATCATCCATACCTCAATCCATCCATACGTCCATCCACCAATACGGCCATCAATCCATACATGCATCCATCCTACCATACATCCATCCATCCATCCAATCACCCATCCATACATCCATCGATCCATACATCTATCCACCCATACATCCAACAATACATACATTCATACATCCACACATCCATACACCCGTACTTCCATACTTCCATCCACCCATACATACAACCATCCATACATCCACCGACCCATACATCCATCCATACATACATCCATCCACCCATCCGTCCATTCATACATGCATCGATACAGACATCAATACATGCATCCATACATACACCAATACATTCATCCATACATACATCCATATATCCACACATCCATACATCCCTCAATCCACCCATCCATGCACTCCTCCATCCATACGTACATGCACACATACATGCATACCCCCATACACTCATCCATCCATACATCCATCCATCCATACATCCATACATACATTTATCAATACATCCATTCATCGATACATCCAT
>NW_016972773.1:0-1270 GCF_001483705.2 Eufriesea mexicana
GATCTTCTGCGATCCACTGCATTCTGCTTGGCTCAGGGGAGGCCAGGGGCAGTGGTCGCGGCATCTTACATTGAGCTATGCTACGCTCGGTATGTTAGGTTACGTCAGGTTAGGTTAGGATATCTTCGACTTTTATGCTGTACACCACTATTCGGTGGACTTCTGCGCTCTACATTGCGCTATTGTACTCTGCTCGACACTGGGGCGGCGAGCAATTGTGGCCGTGGCACGTTATGTTGGGTTATGCTACCTTTGGTTAGGTTATGTTAGGTCAGGATATGCCAGGATGTCATCGGCTTCTATACAATTCGCTGCAATGCGGTGGTTTCTGCGACGCTGTAGTATATTCTGCTTGACTCTGTGGAGGCCAGCAAAAGTGGTCTCGTCATGTTAGATTAAGCTGGGCAACGTTCGAGTATGTGATGTTTCGCTATGTTAGGATATGCTACTTTCACTTTTGTGCTTAACACTGCTTCTCGGCGGATTCCTGTTATCTAAAGTGCTGTACTACGTGCTGCTTTTCTCTGAGGAGGCCAGGTGGAGTAGCCGCGGCACATCATGTTGGGTTATGCTGTGTTCGGTTCGGTCAGATTATGTCAGGATAGGTTGGGGTATCTACGGTCCTTGCGTCATTCAGTGCAATGCGGTGGATTTCTGCGCTCCAATGTGCCCTAGTACATTCTGCTTCTCTCTGTTGAGGACAGCAATAGTGGTCTTGTAATATTAGGTTGAGTTTGTCTACGTTTGGGTATGTCACGTTTGGCTAGGTTAGGTGAGGCTACTATGACTTTTGAGATATTCACTGTTATTCGGTGGATCTTTGCGCTCCATTGTTCCCTAATATGCTCTGCTTGCCTCTGTGAGGCCAGAAGTATTGGCCTCGTCACGTTATGTTGTGTTACGCTACGTTTGAATAGGTTAAGTGCGGCCAAGTTCTGTTGGGATATGTTGACCTTTGTGCTATACACGTCAATGAGTTGAATTCCTGCGCTATGCTGTGCTCTAGTATTTTCTGCTTGGCCCAGGGGAGGCCAGCAATTGTACCCTCTGCACGTTTGGTTCAGATATGCTACGTTCGTATATGTCACGCTTGGGTGGATAGGATAGGGTAGTTTATGCTTTTGTGCCAACACACGTATCCGCGGATTTCTGCGCTCCACTGGGTCCTAATAATTTCTGCTTGGGCCTGTGGGGCGCAGCAGTTGTTGTCTCTGAGCGTTAATTTGAGTTAGTTTATGTTTGGTTAGGCCACGTAAGATTAAGCTCGGCC
>NW_016972774.1:0-322 GCF_001483705.2 Eufriesea mexicana
ATTCAATTTTATAGACATTTTCTACTAACATCGTGGTCAGCTAACCTTCATGCATAAATATGGACGAAACATACTGTTGGCGTGCTACAACCTTAGCAAAGGTTTAGAATCTGACTGGAAATCGCGATTTTATGGATATTTTCGACCAATATCGTGGTGAGCAAACTTTCTTGCATAAATAAGGAGGAAACATTCTACTGGCGTACCATAGTCATTGCAAACCTATAGATGCTGACTGGAGAATTCAATTTTATTGTCCTTTTCGACTAATATCGTGGTGACCTAACTTTCTTGCATAAATAAGGACGATAGATACTATTGG
>NW_016972775.1:0-552 GCF_001483705.2 Eufriesea mexicana
ATGAATGTATGGATGTATGTACGGATGTCTGTATAGATATATCTATGGATATATGTATGGATGTGTGTATGGGTGAATGTATGGATCTAGGGATGTACGTATGGATGTACCTATGGATGAATGGTTGCTTGGTTGGACGGTGTGATGGATGTATGGTTGTCTGGATGTATGGATGTTTGGATTGATGTATGTATGGATGGACGAATGTATGGAAGTGTGGATGTATGGGTGTTTGTACGGATGTATGTATGGCTGTGCGGATGTATGTATGTATGGCTGTATGGATAGATGGATGTATGGATGGGTGGACGAATGGATGGATGGGTGTATGGAAGGATGGATGTATGCATGGATGTATGTATGGACGTACGGGTGTATGCATGGATGGGTGTATGTTTGGATGTATGTATGGAGTGATGGCTGTATGGATGGATGGATGTATGCGTGGACGTATGTATGGTTGGATGTATTTATGGAGTGATGGCTGTGTGGATGGATGGATGTATGCGTGGACGTATGTAAGTATGTTTGCATGGATGTATGTATGTATGG
>NW_016972776.1:0-634 GCF_001483705.2 Eufriesea mexicana
ACCTCCTTACTTATGCAAGAAAGTTAGCTCACCACGATATTAGCCGAAATGTCAATAAAATTGTATTTTCAAGCCAGATTCTTCAGCAACGCTATGTCTATATGACGCCAATAGAATCTTTCCACCTCATTTATGCAGGAAAGTCAGCTAACCACGATGTTAGTCGAAAATGTCAATAAATTTACAATTTCCAGCCTAATTCTATAGCACTGCAAAGGCTATAGCACGCCAATCGAGTCTTTCCGCCTTATTTATGCAACGAAGTTCGCTCAACGCTATGTTATTCAAAAATGTCAATAAAATTGAATTTTCCAGCCAGATTTTATTGCACTGAAATGGCCATAGCACGCCAATAGAATATATCCTCCTGATTTATGCAAGGAGCTTAGCTCACCACGATATTATCCGAAAATGTAAATAAAATTGAATGTTCCAGACAGGTTCTGTAGCATTGCAAAGGCTATATCACGCCAATAGAATTTTTCCTTCTTATTTATGCAAGAAAGTTTGTTCGCCACGATATTAGAGAAAAATGTTAATAATATCTTTATTTTCCAACCAGATTCTATATCATTGCAATGGCTCTAGCGCGCCAGGAGAATCCTTCCTCCTTCTTTATGCAAGAAAGTTAGCT
>NW_016972777.1:0-545 GCF_001483705.2 Eufriesea mexicana
TTCTCCTTATTTATGCAAGAAAGACAGCTCACAACGATATTAGTACAAATGTCAATAAAATTGAATTTTGCTGCCATATTCTGCAGCTCGCCAATGGCTATAGCCCTCCAATATTATCTTCCCTGCTTATTTATGCGAGAAAGCTTGCTCACCACGATGTAAGTCTAAAATGTCATTCAAATTGAATTTTCCACACAGATTCTATAGCACTGCAATAGCAATAGGAGGTGAATAGAGTCTTTCCTCATTATTTACGCAAGAAAGATAGCTCACCACGATAAATGTCCAAATGTCAATATAATTGAATTTTCCTGCCAGATTCTACAGCATTATAATGGCTACAGCACGCCAATAGGATCTTCCCTCCTTCTTTATGCAAGAAAGTTTGGTCACCACGATATCAGTCGAAAATGTCAATAAAACTAAATTTAAAATTTTCCAGCCAGGTTTCAGAGCATTGCAATGGCTATAGCACGCCAATGCAATGTTTCCTCCTTATTTATGCAAGAAAGAGAGCTCACCACGATGTTAGTCCAAATGTCAAT
>NW_016972778.1:0-547 GCF_001483705.2 Eufriesea mexicana
ACTCTTGTACTATACACTGCTGTCCGTTGGATTTCTGCTCTCTGCTGTGATCTTGAATATTCTACTTGTATCTGTGGAATCCAGCAATAGTAGCCTCCGCACGTTAGGTTAAGTTAGATTGCGTTCGGTTACGTAACGTTTGGTCAGGTTAGGAAATGGTAGCTGTGACTTTTGTGCTGTACGCCGCTGTTTGACGTATCTCTGCGATCTACATTGCTCTACTCTTCTCTGCTCGACCCTGGGGGCACCAGTAATTGTTGTCCCGGCACGTTAGTTCCATTTAGGCTCCTGTTTGGCGATGTTACGATCCGTTAGGTTCGGAAAGGGTATCATTGACTTTGTGTCATATGCTACTGTTCGGTGAACTTCTGCGCTATCCTGTCCTCTAGTATGATCCGCTTGGCTATGCGGTGGCCAGCGATGGTGGTCTCTGAATGTAGTTAGGTTGCGTTAGGTTAGGCATAGGATGGGATAGACTTTTCTCCTATACACGGCTATTCGGTCGATTTCTGCGTTGTACGATGCTCTAATATGCTCTGCTTGCCTC
>NW_016972779.1:0-1033 GCF_001483705.2 Eufriesea mexicana
ATAGTCCAGTATTTCATGTATAGTGATTCACAGGTGTTATTGGATTTTATATTTTTGCGTATTCCGTGCAATTTTTAATTCTTTTATTTTTTCCTTAATTTTCTATTTTGTTTTTATCCTTTTTATTTTTAAAATTTTTAATTGTAGTTTGGAATATTGGTGTATTTTCGGAATTGTTAGACTAGTCCAGTATTTAATGTATAGTGATTCACAGGTGTTATTGGATTTTATATTTTTGCGTATTCCGTGCAATTTTTAATTCTTTTATTTTTTCCTTAATTTTCTATTTTGTTTTTATCCTTTTTATTTTTAAAATTTTTAATTGTAGTTTGGAATATTGGTGTATTTTCGGAATTGTTAGACTAGTCCAGTATTTAATGTATAGTGATTCACAGGTGTTATTGGATTTTATATTTTTGCGTATTGAGTGCAATTTTTTACTCTTTTATTTCTTCCTTAATTTTCTTCTTTATTTTTGTCCTTTTAATTTTTTACTTTTTGTTTTTTATTTGGAGGATTGGTGTATTCTTAGAATCGTGAGCAGACTTTAATATTTAATATACAGCGAGGCACAGGTGTTTCTGAGTTTTATGTTCCCCATGTAGGGTGAATTTTTTAATTCTATATAATTTCAAGATCTTTTGTTCCTAGAGTTAGAACATAGTTTAATATATAATATGCAATGAGTCACAGGTATTTCTACGTTTTATGTTTCCACGAATAGGATCTAATTTCTAATTTTTTTATAATTTACAGTCTACTATTATTAAAGTTACAGACTCAGTTTCTTGTTTAACATACAGTGAATCACGATGCAATTTTCAAACTTCTTTCATTTGAAATAAAAATTTGCACAGCATCCAATAAATCCAACAGACCTTCTGATCTAATCAAGTATTTATAAATTATTAAAATTCTTCTTTTCCAAAATTTCCAATGAAATTTCTTTTAAAATATTGCATTCTTGTGCCTGCAAATAAAAATATAAATATATTTCATATTATTATATATATTATTTATATTGTAAATATAA
>NW_016972780.1:0-737 GCF_001483705.2 Eufriesea mexicana
ACATCCATCCATCCATATATCCGTACATATGTAAAACCATACAGCCATACTTCCGTACATTCGACAATCTGTACCTCAATACATCCTCGCTTCCAACCATCCATACAGCCATCCATCCATACATACATCCACACATACATCCATACTTCCGTACATCCATCCATCCAAACATCCACCCATCCATACATACATCCATACGTACATCCACACGACCATACATACTCCCATACACACATCCATAAATCCATACATAAACCCATACACTCACCCATACATACATGCATTGATACAACCGTACATACATCCATACATACAGCCATACAACCAACCACAGACACATCCGTACACTCGCCCACCTTTACACGCATCCATACATCCATCCATCCATCCACCCATTCTTAAATCCATCTAACCATACATCCATCCATCCATACATCCATACATATGTACATCCGTATATACATACATCCGTAGATCCGTCCATCCACACCTCTGTCCATCCATACATCCATCTATCGACACAGCCATCCGTCCATCCATCCATCCATCCGTACAACCATCCTTCCATACATCCATCCATCCATACATCCACCCATCCATACATCCTTCCATGCAATTCCATGCATCCATACAGCCATCCATCCATACATCCATCCATCCATACACCCATCCTCCCCTACGTCCACCCATCCATACATCCATCCATACGTACATCACTTCACAGACCCATCCATCCA
>NW_016972781.1:0-427 GCF_001483705.2 Eufriesea mexicana
GGCAATTGCGTCTCCGCGAATTCCAGGGCGCACCGAAATGCGAAGGGCTAGCCATCGTGGGGGCTTTGGTAGGTAGAAATCACACATATACCCGCCCCTTCCCCTAAGGGGGCCCGGCATCTTTGGAAGATTTCCCCACTTGAAGAGAAAGGGCAGGATGGCTTTCGCTTTTGTTCAATACACTGCTATTCTGTGCATTCCAGAGCTCTACCGTGCTGTAGTATGCTCTGCTTGGCTTGGGTATGACAGGAACAGGGCCCTCGTCTTGTTACTCTGTGTTAAGTTACGTTTGGCTATGCTACGATTCGTTAGGTTAGGATAGGAGAGGTTGGGCTAGGATATCTTCCACCTTTGCGCTACACAATGCAATGCGGTGGACTACAGCGCTCTACTGATTTCTAGTATACTCTCCTTGGCTCTGTGGCGG
>NW_016972782.1:0-667 GCF_001483705.2 Eufriesea mexicana
GCAAAATACGCGCTAGTTTTTCGCCTCAGGTTCTTCGGCGTGATGTGTCCTCCAAGAAACTCCGGACCCGATCAATGTAACGTGATTTGGCAAACAATCCGCTTAAGGTGAACTTGCACCGAATTCCGGCAGTTCCCTAGCTCCATTCCTTCACGCGATTCCATTTCCTTTTTCACAAACTCCTTGTGCAATGTCAAGGCGAAAAGTCCTTCTGAGCGGACCGATAAAAGCTTCTTAATTTAAATTAAAGTCTTTATCCTATTATTTTAAATATATGCTTATAAAGCGGGCACCGATTAAGGATATTTTCATGTATTGATGCATAGTTACAGGAATTACAGTCTCTTCTGTGATATCAAGAAATTCCAACTTCAATCTAGACATAATTGGGCTACCTTATCACAACACAAAGATAGAAGCTACTGAATATTTTGAAATTAATTTTCCGAATAAGGTGGGAATGGAGAGTAGTATATAATTGTGTAGAACAGAAGTAGATGTTTTGAAAAATTTGACATGGATTACATACGTTTCACTCATGTCCTTCAAGCAAGGAATAGTCAAATATTGTGGAATTAGAATCAATATTCTTTATCCGCTAAGGAACTGAATTACGGATTCGAAATGTACCTTCAAATAAAAGTTGAAGATAATCATGAATGTTAGT
>NW_016972783.1:0-620 GCF_001483705.2 Eufriesea mexicana
CCTCCTTATTCATGCAATAAAGTAAGGTCACCACGATATTAGTCGAAAATGTCAATAAAGTTGTATTTTCCAGCCAGATTCTAGAGGACTGCAATGTCTATAGCTCGCCAATAGAATCTCTCCGCCTTATTTACGCAAGCAAGTTAACTCACCTCAATATTATTGGATAATGAAAATAAAACTGAACTTTCCTGCCAGATTCTACAGCATCACGGCGGCTATAGCAAGTGAATTGAATCTTTCCTCCTTACGTATGCAAGAAAGTTAGCTCACCGCGATGTTGGTCGAAAATGTCAATAAGATTGAATTTTCCTTCCAGATTCTATAGCATTGCAATGCCTATGGCACGCCAACAGAATCTTTCCTCCTTATTTATGGAAGCAAGCTTACTCACCACAATATAAGTCGAAAATGTCAATAAAATTGAATTTTCCATCCAGATTATGCATCAATTCAACGGCTATAGCACGCCAATAGTACCTTTCCTCCTTGCTTATGGAAAAAAGTTATCTCACCACGTTATTAGTCGGAAATGTCAACAAAATTGAACTTTCCATTCTGATTCTGTAGCATTGCGACAGCTATAGCACGCCAATTGATTCTTTCCTCCTTGTTTATGC
>NW_016972784.1:0-260 GCF_001483705.2 Eufriesea mexicana
ACGAATAGCAGTGGATAGCGCAAAAGTCTGAGCTATTCTATGCTAACCATTGCAAACGCAATATAATCAAACGCAACATAGCTTAACCTAACGCGCCGAAACCACTATTGCTGGCCTCCCCATGGCGAAGCAGAATAAACTAGAGCACAGTAGTACCCAGAGAATGACCGCATTGCAGCGAAACACAAAAAAGTCAGAGACAACCAAATAATACCTGACCTAACCTAACATGACCAATCGTAGCCCAACTCAACATAACG
>NW_016972785.1:0-583 GCF_001483705.2 Eufriesea mexicana
AGTATGTATCTATGGATGTATGTATGGATGAATGTATTGGTGTATGTAAGGATGTATGTATTGGTGTCTCTACGGATGCATGGATGGATAGGTGGATGGGTGGATGAATGTATGGATGAACGGATGTATGGGTGGATTGAGGCCTGGATGGATGGATGTATGGATGTATGCATGTATGGATGTGTGTACGTATGAATGTATGGATAGATGGATATATGGATGTGTGTATGCATGGATGATTGGTTGTGTGGATGGATGGATGTATGGATGTATGCATGTATGGATGTGTGTACGTATGAATGTATGGATGTGTGTACGTATGAATGTATGGATGAACGGATGTATGGGTGGATAGATGTATGGACCGATAGACGTATGGGTGGGAGGATGTATGGATGGATGAATGTATCGAAGGCTGGACGTATGGATCGATGGATGTGCGTATGGACGGATGTATGGGTGTATGAATGTATGGATAGATGGATATATGGATGTGTGTATGCATGGATGATTGGTTGTGTGGATGGATGGATGTATGGATGTATGCATGTATGGATGTGTGTACGTATGAATGTATGGATGT
>NW_016972786.1:0-559 GCF_001483705.2 Eufriesea mexicana
GCTGGTATGCACAATGACTAGCATAGTGTACTAGAGCACAGCAGGGCGCAGAAATCCACCTCAATGCAGTGAATAGCACAAAAGCCGTACATATTCTAATCATACATAGCCTACCCTGACCAAACCAAACGTAACCTAATTCAAACTATCTTGCTAAGACCACCACTGCTGTCCTCCACAGAGTCGAGCGCACTATAATAGTGCAAACTAGAGCTCGGGGATGCACCCTGCAGCAGTGTACAGCACAAAAGTCAAATATACACAAACCTTACCTGACTTAATCTAACATAACCGATCGTAGCACAACTCAACATAAAGTGCGGGGCCGCTATTGTTGGCCCCCAGGGCCAAGCAGAACATACTAGGGCAACCTAGAGCGCAGAAGTCCACCGAATAGCAGTGTATAGCACAAAAGTCAAAGGTACCCTATCCCAATGTTTACAATCTTGACATAAACAAACGAACAAACGCAACATAACTAAACCTAACGTACTGCGACCATTATTGCCGCCTCCCTATAGTCAAGCAGGACGTATTTGGTGTCAGAATAGCGCCGAAT
>NW_016972787.1:0-555 GCF_001483705.2 Eufriesea mexicana
CGTGCTATAGCCATTGCAATGCTGCAGAATCGGGCTGGAAAGTTCAATTTTATTGACACTTTCCACTAATATCGTGGTGAGCCAGCCTCTTTGCATAAGTATGCAGGAAAGATACTTTTGGCGTTCTGTTGCCATTGCAATGCTGTAGAATGTGTCCGGAAATTTCAATTTTATTGACATCTTCGACTAATATCGTGGTGAGGTAACTTTCTTGCAAAAATAAGCATGAAAGATTCTATTGGTGTGCTATAGGCATTGCAATGCTATAGAAGCTGGGTGGAAAATTCAAATTTATTGACATTTTCGACTAATACCGTGGTGAGCTATCTTCCTTGCATACGTAAGAAGGAAAAATTCTATTGGAGTGCAATAGCCACCGTAATGCAGAAGTATCTGTCTGGAAAATTCAATTTAACATTTTCGGCTAATATCGTGATGAGTTAACTTTCTTGCTTAAAGAAGGAGGAAAGATAATATTGGCAAGTAATAACAATTGCAATGGTACAGAATCTGGCTGGAAAATTCAATTTTATTGACATTTTCGACTAATATCGT
>NW_016972788.1:0-1022 GCF_001483705.2 Eufriesea mexicana
ACTGCGAAATTAAAGGGTTTATAACACGTAAGAAATAGAATGTATACTTTATAATATACTGTTTGAATAACTATCTTCATTTATGTCCGAACAGAACTTGTTCTAATATCACTCCATCTTGTACGTGTATTCTTCTCCATGTATATAAGGCTAATTTTTACCTCATCACTTTATAAAGACAGAAACATTAACTTGATCCTTAAGATACAATACTTCATAATGAATTCAATATAAATATATTAAGATAACGTATAACTAACGATATATATTTTTGGTGGATCTATTTATTTGTGGATCTATTTTATTTATTTATCAAAAAGTGATTAAAATATCGATTTCGAAAGTAAATCCCGCATAAAATAGAAAATATGACGATGTTATATTTAAAGCATCTCTTCCGTTCCCAATTATAACTTTTTGGGGTAAAAATATTAAACATTGTTCTTTATTTTAGAATAATAAATTAAACATACCTCGATAACAAAGAAAATTGTACAAATTCTGACGTTTTGATCACAACAAATGTTCCTAACAAGCGCAATAGCAATTAATATGGCTGCTGACGATATTGCATAGTTCTCGATAATCGATAAATCGAAACTACTACTCCATCTCTACTTTGATTTATTTTACGATTGGGCAAAGAAGATAGGGGAGTAGAACTGTAAAATATATCGCTCTGATATAAAAGTTTTATTTTCACAATTTTTTTATATGAATGCTGATTTAAATGAACAAGTTTATTTTCCGATAACTCATAACATTAACCTATAAATATTGTAAATTTCATACAATGGAAACTACAAACTCCGGGTAAATGTTCTATATCTTATATACTGTTTTCATATTTTCACAAGATATCATGTACAAATAAATACAAAAAAGTATTTAATTCAATATTTTTATTTGTTGCACTTTGATTTTTCTTTTTATAGGTATTTAAGGACAATAGAAGAAGTGCGTGAAAGTTTAGAATTAGCTGGTGTTAAAGAATCTGATTTACGAAATGTAACGCAAATTTT
>NW_016972789.1:0-406 GCF_001483705.2 Eufriesea mexicana
GGCAATGCCACCCCCTCCTACGCTAACCAAACGTAACATAGCCAAGCGTAGCCCAACCGAACCGAACTCGCCTCGGCCACCATTTCTGTCCTCCCCAGAGCAAAGCAGGGCGTACTTCATCACAATAGTGCGCAGACATCCACCTAATAGCAGTGTGTAGCAAAAAAGTCGATGCAAACCTGTCTAAGCTAACCAATCGTAACATAACCAAACGAAACATGGCTCAACCTATCGTGCCGCGGCCACTATTGATGGCTTCTCTGGAATCAAGCGGAACACATTGGAGGAGAGTAGAGCGCAGGAATCCATAGAACCGCAGTGTATCTCAGAATGGTCAAAGCTGACCAAACCCAACCCATACCAACATAACCACACCAAATGTAGCATAATTCAACGTTACGTACTG
>NW_016972790.1:0-1906 GCF_001483705.2 Eufriesea mexicana
GAGTCTAGTAGAGTAATTCATAGCGCAGGTATCTACCGAAAAGCAGCGTGCAGCACTAAAGTCACAGCTACCCTAGCCAAACCTAACACAACCTAGCCAAGCCAATCCTAGTCTAACTCGACCTATCGAGACGAGACCACAATCTCTCGCATCCTCAGGGCCAAGCAGAACATGTTACAGCACAGTAGAGTCCAGAAATCAGCGGCAAGCGGTGTATACCGCGAAAGTCATGGCTATCATATCCTAACCAGGCCAAACGTAACGTAACCAAACGTAACCTATCGTAGCCTAACGTTCAGAGATCACTACTGCTGCCCCCGGCAGAGACAAGTAGGACATATTAGAGGGGAGTAGGAAATCGCGGTGCATAGCAAAATAGTCAAAGCTATCCTATCCTAGCATAGCCATACGTAACATAACCGAACGCCGCTTTACCCAACCTAACGTGACGAAAGCACCATTGCTTGCATCCCTAGAGCACAGCAGAATGTATTGGAGCACAGTAGAGTGCTGAAAGCCTCCAAATTGCAGTGTCTATCTTATCCTAACCTAACCAAGCATAACATATGCGCAGGTAACGTAACAGGACCTAACGTTCCGCGGAGGCCATTGCCGGCCTCGCGAGAGCTAGGCAGATTATAGCAGAGCTATGTAGGAAGCTGGAGTCGTCCGAACAGCAGTGTATTGCAAGGAAGTTGGAGATATCCTCACATTACCAGGACTAACACTGCCTAATTTAACGTATCAGGTCACAACCTAACGTACCTAGCTCATTATTGCTGGACTCCCCATCGCCAGGCAGCGTGAATTTGAAGTCAGTAGAGCGCAGAGGCCAATAGAATGGCAGTGTATTGCACGAAAGTCAATGATATCCCAGCCTAACCCGTAAAACCCCAACCTAACCCAGCGTAACCTAACACAACCTAACCCGCCGCGGCCACTATTTCATACATACCCAGATCAAAGCTGGGAACATTATATCACAGTAGAGCGCAGAAATCCACTGAATAGCAGCGTATGGAACAAAAGTCAAAGGTATCCTGACCAAACCCAACCAAACATAACATTACCGAGAGCAGACCTACGATACCTAATGTGCCGGGACCATCATTGCTGGCCTCCCCTGCGCCAATGAGAGCATATTAGAGCAAAGTGGAGCGCAGAAGTCCCACGAGTAGCTGTGTAAAGCACAAAAGTCAAAGAAATGCTACTCTGCCCTTACCAAGCGTAACATAAGCGGATGTAAAGCAAGTATGTGCCACGACCCCTATTTCTGGCCATACTAGAGCTAAGCAGAGTATGGCAGGGAAATACAGAACGCTGAAATATTCCGAATAGCAGAATGTAGCACAAAAGTGGAAGCCATCCTCACCAAACGTATCCTAGCTAAAGCGAACGTGCCTCTATCACAATTCCTGGCCTCCTCAGAGAAAAGCAGATGCTAGTACAGCAATGCAGAGCGCAGATATCGAACGAATAGCAATGTATGGGGCAAAA
The DNA here is from genome assembly GCF_001483705.2 of Eufriesea mexicana. NCBI lineage: Eukaryota > Metazoa > Arthropoda > Insecta > Hymenoptera > Apidae > Eufriesea > Eufriesea mexicana. Next base: position 1,498 of record NW_016972790.1, read on the forward strand.
GGCAAAGATATGCTGACCAAATATATCTTAACCTAGCCAAGTCTACCGTCACCTAACAAAACCTAGTGCGCCGAGGCCGCCATTGCTGGCCTCGCCAGAGCCTAGCAGAATATACTAGGGCACAGTAGATCGCAGTACTCCACCACATATCTCCGCCACATTGCAGTGGGCGGCAGAAAAGTCAAAGATATCCTCACCTAACCCCTCCTGACCCAGCCAAGCCTTGCGTAACATATATAAAGGTAGTGCGCCGAGAATAATGTTGCTGAACACCCCAGAGGCAAGCAGAGAAAATCTGAGCACTGCAGAGCGCCGAAGTCCACCAAATATCGGTGTATAGCACGAGAGTCAAAGCAACCTTATCCTAACAAAGCCAAACCTAACACGACGGAACTTTGTCCATCTGAAC
>NW_016972791.1:0-248 GCF_001483705.2 Eufriesea mexicana
TGGCCTGACCTGAACTGACCTGAACTGACATCATCTGACCTGACCTGACCTGACGTGCCTGACATGACCTGACCTGACCGGACTGATCTAACCAGACCTGTCCTGACCTGACCTTGCCTGACCTGGCCTGACCTGAACTGACCTGAACTGACCTGAACTGACAGCATCTGACCTGACATGACCTGACCTGCCTGACCTGACCTGACCTGACCGGACTGATCTGACCTGACCTGTCCTGACTTGACCTT
>NW_016972792.1:0-594 GCF_001483705.2 Eufriesea mexicana
TTCGTCTCATCACGTTAGTCTGGGTTAAGCTACGATTCGTGAGGTAATATTTGCTTGGGTTAAGCTTGGATAGCTTTGACTTTTTTGCTATACACTGCGATTCTATGGATTTCTGCTCTGCAAACTCCACTAATATGTTCTGCACGGCTCTGGGGCGGCAAGCAATGGCAGCCGCGTCCCGTTAGGTTGAGCTATGTTACGTTAGTTTGCGTAACGATTGGTTAGGTTAGGAGGTGCTTTCCAAGACTTTTCGGCTATACACTGCTTTTCGGCGAATTTCTGCGCCCTTCTGTTATCTAATGTGCTCTGCTTGTCTCTGGGGACGTCGGCAAAAGAGGTCGCGGCAAGTTGGGATGAGTTATGCTACCTCTGGTTAGGTTAGGAGCGGTTGGGTGTGGTCAGAACACCTTAGACCTTTGTGCTGTGCACTACATTGCGGTCGATTCCTACGCACTACTGTGCCCAGGCATGTTCTGTTTGGCTCTGCGGGTGCCAGGAATTGTGGACTCGGCACATTTATTTGTGTTAGTGTACGTTTGGTTTGATTAGGAAAGGATAGACCTGCCTTTTGTGCCATACACTGCTATGTGATGT
>NW_016972793.1:0-618 GCF_001483705.2 Eufriesea mexicana
AGTAAGGAATGTAGAGCGCAGAAATCATCCGAAATGCTGTATACAGCACAAAAAGTCACAGCTGCCATGTCCTATCGTAACCAAACTTACCGTAAGCAAACGCAACATGAATCAGACTAACGTAGCGAGACTGTTACTGCTGGCATCCCCATAGCCAAGCAGAAAACACTAGTGCACTGCAGAGAGCATAGATCCACCGAATAGAGGTGTATGGCACAAAAGTCTAAGCCACCATGACCAAACTCGACCAAACGTAACACAACCAATCGTAACGTAACTCTCAACCAAACCTGCTACGACCGCTATTGCTGCCCTCCCCAGAGACACGCAGATGCTGGTAGAGTAATGCAGTGCGCAGGTATCGACCGAATAGTAGTGTACAGCACAATGTTCAAAGTTATACTAATCAATCGTATCCGAACCTAGCCAAGCCGTGCGTAACGTTACTCAACCTTGGGTGCCGAAGCCACCATTGCTGGCCTCTCTAGAGCAAAGCAAAGCATACTGGAGCACAGTACTGCGGAGAAATTCAACGTATATCAGTGTATAGCAAAAAGTCGTAGCTACCTTACCCTTACCTTACCAATCGTAACATAACCGAACGTTGCTGAACTCAAC
>NW_016972794.1:0-286 GCF_001483705.2 Eufriesea mexicana
TAAACCGAATTGATATGCCACGAAGGCTACTGCTGGACTAGCGAGAGCTAAGCAGAGTATAGCAGTGCAATGTAAAACGCTGAAATCGTCCGAATTGCGGTGCGTAGCAAGAAAGCAGGAAGTATACTAAGCTGCTCTGACCTAACCTAACTTAAAGAAACGTAACCAATCCCAACCTGACGTGTCTAACTCACAAAAGCTGTCCTCCCAGCCGCCAAGCAGGGAATATTACAGGGGAGTAGAGCTCAGAGTTGCATGGAGCGGAAGTGTATAGCACGAGTGTCAA
>NW_016972795.1:0-363 GCF_001483705.2 Eufriesea mexicana
CATGGTGACATAAATTAACCGAACGTAACATAGCACAACCTAACATGCCACGGACACTGTTTCTGGGCTCCCCACATCAAAGCAGAGCATATTGGAACACAGTAGGCCGTTAAAATCCACCGAAAAGAAGTATGCAGCACAAAAGCCATAGGTACCCCATCCTAACCAAACCAATCGTAGCCAAACTCAAGATGATGTGCCGCCACCACCATTGCTAGCCTCCCCACAGCCAAGTAGGACATATCAGAGGAGAGTGTGGCGCAGGAATCCATAGAATCGAAGAGTACAGCTGAAAAGTTAAAGGTATCCAGACCTAGCACAATCAAACCTGACCTAACCTAACGTAGGCAAACACAACATAAC
>NW_016972796.1:0-283 GCF_001483705.2 Eufriesea mexicana
CATTCACCGAGCCAATCTGAAAGTATTAGATCACTGTATGGCGCAGAAACCCTCCTAATAGCAGACTATAGCACTAAAGTCCCAGCCATCCTCTCCTAACGTAACCAACCGTAACATGACTAAACATTACCCAACTCAACCTAACGTGCCGCGACCACTATTGTTGGCCTCCCCAGGGACTAGCGGTTGCTAGTAGAGTAACGCAGGGCGCAGGTATCGGCCAAATGGCAGTGTACGGCACAAAAGTTAAAGAAATCCCAACCAACCTTAACCTAACCTCACA
>NW_016972797.1:0-605 GCF_001483705.2 Eufriesea mexicana
GTGCCCTAGTACGCTCTGCTTGGCTATTGGGAAGCCAGTAATTGTGGTCTCGGCTCATTCGGTTGATATAGGCTACGTTAGGTTACTTTGTTACATTTTGTCAAAAATGGTACCCTCGAATTTTCTGCTATAAGCTGCGATTCTAGGGACTTCTGCGCTCTACTCTCCTCTAATTTGCTCCGCTTGGCTCTGTGGAGGCCAGCAGTTGCGGTCGCTGTACGTTAGGTTGAGATAGATTACTATCTGCTAGTTTAGGCTGCGTTGTGTTAGTTTAGAATAGCTTTGACTTTTCTGCTGCAAGCTGCTGTTCTATGGACCACTGCTCTCTACTGTGCACTATCACTCTCTGCTGGTCTCTGGGGACGCTAGGAATAGTGGCCGCGTCACGTTATTTTGAGTCATGTTACGCTCGGTTAGGTTAGGTTTGGCTAGGCTTGGTTACGATAGGTTTGACTTTTGTGCATTGTGCTATACACTGCTCTCTGGTGTAATTCTGCACTCTAAAGCGTTCTAGTATGTTCTGCTTCGCTCTGGGTGTACATCGAATGTGGTCTCCGCAAGTTAGGTTAAGTTAGGCTACATTTGGTAAGTTTGGGTTGGGTTAA
>NW_016972798.1:0-914 GCF_001483705.2 Eufriesea mexicana
CAGAGAAACCCACCAAATAGCAGACTTTAGCACTAAAGGCAAAGCTATCATCTCCTAACCTAACTAATCGTAGGATAACAAAACATGACCTATATAAACCTAACGTGCCCCGACTTCTATGGCAGGCAACTCCAGAGCCGAGCAGAATACATTTGTGGAGAGTAGATCACAGAAAACCATTGAATCGCAGTGTACATCAGAAAAGTCAAAGCTGCACAAGCCAAACCCAAACCAACAGAACGTAACAAAACATAACGTAACACAATGTATCGTGCCGCGACCGCTGTTGTTGCCATACCGAGCGTCAAGCAGGACATACTAGAGCGCAGTAGATAGCTGAAATCCACCGAATAGCAGTGTACCGCACTAAAGTTGAAGCTATACTGACAAAACTTAGCCTGACCCAACACAACCGAACGTAACCTGACACAACATCACGTACCGAAGCCGCCATTTCTGGTTGTCCCAGAGCCAAGCAGCATATACTGAAGCGCAGTAGGGCGCAGAAATCCACCTAATAGCAGACAATAACGCTAATGTTAAAGTTATCCTCTCCTAACATAGCCAATCGTGAAATAACCGGACGAAACGTAACTCAACCTAACGTGCCGCGACCACAATTGCTGGCCTCCATAGCGCCAAACAGAACACACTTGTGGAGAGTGGAACGCAGATATCCATAGAAACGCAGTGTATATCAGAACGGTCGAAGCCACCCGAAGCTAACCCAAACCAACGGAATATAGCCAAACATTACCTGGCACAAACTAACGTGCCGTGACCGCTATTAAATGCCCACATCAGTGCCAAGCAGGGTATACTAGAGCACAGTAGAGGGTAGAAATCCCCCTCATAGCAGCGCACAGCACAAAAGTTACAGCTATCCCATCCAAACATGGCCTAGCCCAAACTAG
>NW_016972799.1:0-539 GCF_001483705.2 Eufriesea mexicana
AGTCATACATCCATCCATACATACATCCATACCTCAATCCATCAATGCGACCAATCATCCGTAAATCCATTCATCGGTACATCCGTACATCAACACCTCAAACCATCCATACATCCATCCATCCATACGGCCATCAATCCATACATTCATCCATCCATACACCCGTCCTTCCATACATTCACCCTCCCATACAACCACCCATCCATACATCCATCGATACATACATCTATCCTCCCATACATCCATACATACATACATACATATATCCACACAGCCATACATCCATAAATCCTTCCATTCGTACGTCTACCATTCGATGCATCCATACATCCATACAAACATACATACATCCATACATTCATCGATCATACATCCATACATCCATCCATCCATACATCCATCCACTCATACATCCAGCCATTCATATGTCCATACATCCGTACATCCATCCGTCCATCCATAAATCCATACATCCGTACATCCATACATCCATACTTGCATACATCCATACATTCTTACATCCATGCATTCATACATAC
>NW_016972800.1:0-582 GCF_001483705.2 Eufriesea mexicana
AAACAAGAAAGATAGCTCACCACGATATTAGCCGAAAATGTCAATAACATTGAATATTCCATGAAGATTCCGTAGCACTGCAATGGCTATAGCACGCCAATAGTATCGTTCCTCCTTATTTATGCAAGAAAGACACCTCACCACGATATTAGTCGAAGATGTCAATAAAATTGAATTTTCGTGGCAGATTCTGTAGCATTGCAATGGCTATTGCACGCCAATAGTATTTTTCCTCCTTATTAAACAAGAAAGTGAGCTCAGCACGATATTAGCCGAAAATGTCAATAACATTGAATATTCCATGCAGATTCTATAGCACTGCAATGGCTACTATAGCACGCCAATAGAATCCTTCCTCCTTATTTATGCAACGATGTCAGCTCACCACGATTTTAGTCGAAAATGTCTATAAAATCGAATTTTCCATCCAGATACTATAGAATTGCTGTGGCTATCGCACGCCAATAGATCCTTTCGTCCATATGCATCCAAGAAATATATCTCACCGTGATATTAGTAGAAAATGTCAATAGAATTGAATTTTCCAGCCAGATCCTATAGCATTGCAATGGCTGTAGCTCG
>NW_016972801.1:0-467 GCF_001483705.2 Eufriesea mexicana
TATTAGGGTAGCGTAGTTTTCACTTTTGTGCTATACACTGCTATAAGGTGGACCTCTGCGCTCTACTGTGCTCTGGTATACTCTGGTTGCCTCTGGGATGGCCAGCAATAGTGGTCTCGTCACGTTAGTTTGAGCTATGCTACGTCCCCGTATGTTACGTTTGGTGAGGCTAGGATATGATAGTCCGGATATTTGCGCTATAAAGTGCTATCCGCGTATTTGTAGGCTCTACTGTCATCTTATTTTTTCTGCTTGTCTCTCGGCAGGCCAGCGATAGCGGCCCTGGCTCGTTAGGCTGTGTTATGTTACATTTCGTTATGTCCGGTCGTGACAGGCTCGGTCATGATTCTTTGACTTTCGTGGTATGCACTGCTATTCGGAGGATTTCTGCGCTCGCCTGTGTACTACTATATTCCGCTTGGCCCTGGGCTGGCCAGCAATAGTGTTCGCGGCACTTTATGTTGTGT
>NW_016972802.1:0-916 GCF_001483705.2 Eufriesea mexicana
TATCGTGTTCTGCTTGGCTCGGTGTAGGCCAACCATAGTGGTCGCGGCACGATATGTTTAGGTTGGTAACGTTCTGTTATGTCACGATTGGTTAGGTTAGGAGAGGGTTGCTTCGACCTTTGTGTTAGAGTCTGCTATTTGGTGGATTTCTGCTCCCTACAGTGCTATAGTGTTTTCAGCTTGGCTCTGACAAGGCCAGAAATAGAGATATCGGCACGATATGTTGGCTCAGGTTACGCTCGGTATGGTCGCGTCAGGCTCGGTTTGATCAGAGTAGCTTTAACTTCTGTGCTGTACCCTGCTATTCGGTGGACCTCTGCGCTCTACTGTGCTCCAGTTTGCTCTGCTTGGCCCTCGGGAGGGCAACAATGGCGGTCTCGCGCGTTAAGCTCTGTCAGGCAGCGCTTGGTAATGTTCTGTTGTCCCTGGTTAGTCCTTGGTAGCTTTGACTTTCCCGATATACATTGCGATTCTTTGGATTTCTGCATCCTGCTCTCCGCTAATCTGTTCCGCATTGCTCCAACCAGCAATAGTGTTCGTGGCACGTTAGGTTGGGTTACGTTACGCTCGATTATATTACTATTGGTTAGGTTAGTGTAGGATAGCTTTGACTTTCGTGCTATGGTCTGCTATTATGTGGATCTATGTGCCCTACAGTGCTCTACTATCTTCAGCTTGGCTCTGGGAAGACCAGAAACGGTGGGCTCGGCACGATATGTTGTACCAGGTTACGTTCGGTTATGCTGGGTTAGGCCAGGTTAGGTCAGGTTAGCTTCACCTTTCGTACTGTAAACTGCTTCTCGTAGAATGCCTGCGCTCTGCTGTGCTCCAGAATTCCATGCTTGACTCTGGCATGGGCAGTAATGGCGGTCTCGACATGTTAGGTTGAGTTATGTTATGTTTGGCTCTGCTTTGT
>NW_016972803.1:0-299 GCF_001483705.2 Eufriesea mexicana
GGATGTATGGATGGATGGATGTATTGATGTATGTATGTATGGATGTACGAATGTCTGGATGGTACGGATGAATGGATGTACGGATGTATATATGTATGGCTGGCTGGATGGATGGATGAATGAATGGATGGATGTATGGATGGATGGATGTATAGATGGGTGCTTGTATTGACGGATGGATGAGTGTATCGGTGGATGTATGGATGGGTGCATATATGGATGGATGGATGTATGGGAAGGTGGATGTACGGATGCATGTATGTATGCATGAATGGTTGTATGGATGGATGGATGTATGG
>NW_016972804.1:0-683 GCF_001483705.2 Eufriesea mexicana
ACCCTTTTTGTTTATAAAGTGCCCAGTAGCCTTGTAAAGTAATCTGATATATAGAAAAAATCCCCAATCAATGTTCCAACCTTTTATTCAAGACGATAGTATTTTCATTATTCACGAAACCATAAATCGGCTTTTGCAAACCGCCCAGCTATTAAAGTAAGTGTCACTAGTATCAACAATACATATCCCACCATATATTTATTCCGTTTATCCATTCACACTATAAAGGCCCTGTTGTATCGCACCTCTCTGTAGGAAGTTCTTCTTTTCTTATGCTTATACACATCTCGTCTCTTTGAATATTTCTTTATTTTTACCTTTATATCTATTTCTTGGATTTATTTTTATTTTCCTTTCTTGCCGTTAACGTTTTGACTCACTGTAATAGTTTTGTTGTAATTTTTCAGAACGATTAATCCCGTACAGATAAAGCTTTAAGTAAGTAAACCAGATATTAATAAAGGTTACGGTATAGAGGAATAACTCATGTGGCGGGCCAAACCATATTAAGCTATCTAGTTTATCAATGTTCCAAGTTATTTACTCCGAATAATAAGAAACTGTTGAATGAATAACACCATGAACAGCAAATTCAGTCCACCAGCCAACATTAATTAAACCAACAAGATGCACATCACTTCAATGCATTTAGCAAATTAGAAAGAACCAGGAATCCAGCAATA
>NW_016972805.1:0-612 GCF_001483705.2 Eufriesea mexicana
GTTACATCGATATGACGGATATAGCGATGATGACGCTGATGATGGCATGACGACGAATAAAATGACTGTGATGTCATCGAAATGACGGACATGACGATGACGACGCTGACAATGTTATGACGGCAAATAAAGTAGCAGTAGTGACATAGATATGACGGGCATGGCGATGATGACACTGATTATGGTGTGACGGAGAATAGAATGACTGTGGTGGCATTGGTATGACGGATATGACGATAATGACGCTGATAATAGTATGACGGCAAATAGAATGGCGGCGGTGACATCGATATGACAGATATGACAACAATGACAGTGACAATGGTGTGACGGCGAATAGAATCACTGTCATGACATCGATATGACAGATATAGCGATGATGGCGTTGATGATAGTGTGATGGTGAATAAAATGGCAGTGGAGACATCGAAATGACAGATATGGCGATGATGACGGTGACATCAGGTTGCGATACGATAATGGCGTATACCTTGACATCGAATGCAACGATGGCGACGATGTTGTCACGGTGCACAGGTAGGGTACGATCAGACGTAACTCACGAGCTCAATTTTCAGAATAGTACTAACTTTACTTTGCTCTAGGTTCGGA
>NW_016972806.1:0-498 GCF_001483705.2 Eufriesea mexicana
AACAAAACGTGTTTGGTTACACAAGAATGGACGACAGTTGGTATAGTCACCTTTGGTCCCAAACTCCCAGAGTCTAGAGGTCTCAGACATTACCCAATAATACTCGAATCCTGAGCCATTTGTTATAGCACTATCAATGAAACATTGATGGAGAGAAAACAGAAGCCAATTTTTAACAGAACTTGGTTGGTTACACAAGAATGGACGTCAGTTGGGATAGTTACCTTGGTTCCAAACTCCCAGAGTCTAGAGGTCCCAAATGCTACCCAACAATGATTCGAAGCCTGAGCCACGTATTATAGCAATATCAATGGAACATTGATGGAAAGAAAACAGAAGCTAATTTTTAACAGAACTTGGTTGGTTACACAAGAATGGACGTCAGTTGGGATAGTTGCCTTGGTCCCAAACTCCCAGAGTCTAGAGGTCTCAGACGCTACCCAACAATGATTCGAAGCCTGAGCCACGTATTATAGCAATGTCAATGGAACATCGATA
>NW_016972807.1:0-504 GCF_001483705.2 Eufriesea mexicana
TCTGGTTGCATCTCGGGGGCGTGGCAATAGTGGTTACGGCAAGTTATGTTTAGCTAGTCTACGATTGGTTAGGCTACGGTAGCCTCGGTAAGGTTCGGATGGTTTTGACTATTGTGCTACACACCATTTTGCGGCGGATTCCTGTGATCTACAGTGCTCTATTATATCCTGTTTGGCTCAGTGTAGTCCATCAGCAGCGGCCGCGGAATGCTATGTTACTAATGCTACGTTTAGGTGGGTTAAATTTGGTCAGTTTAGGGTAGGTTATCTTCGACTTTTGTGCTGTTCGCTGCAATACGGTTGATTTCTGCGCACTACTGTGCTTTAGTACGCTCTACTTGACCCTAGAGTGGCCAGCAATATTTGTCTCGCCATCTTAGGAATGAGTTAGGCTTCGTTTGTGTTTGTTACATTTGGCTAGGTTAGGACAGGCCTTTTAACCTTTACGCTGCTGTTCCGTGGATTCCTGTGATCCACTGGGCTCTACTACATTCTGTTTGGCCC
>NW_016972808.1:0-580 GCF_001483705.2 Eufriesea mexicana
GTTACTTTTGGCGTGCTATATCCATTGCAATGCTGTAGAATCGGGCTGGAAGATTCAATTTTATTGACATTTTCGGCTAATATCGTGGTTAGTTAACTTTCTTGCATAAATAAGGAGCAAAGATTCTATTGGCGTGCTATAGGCATTGCAATGCAATAGAATACTCGTGGAAAATTCAATTTTATTGACATTTTCGACTAATATCGTGATGAGCTTACTTTCTTACATAAATAAGGAGGAAAGACTCTGTTGTCGTGCTGCAGGTATTGCAACACTATAGAATCTGGAAGGAAAACAATTTATTCGACATTTTCGACTAATATCGTTGTGAGCTATCTTCCTTGCATAAGTAAGGAGGAAAGATCCTTTTTGAATGCTACAGGAATTGCAATGATATACAATCTGGCTGGAAAATTCAATACTTTGGCATTTTCGGCTAATATCGCGGTGAGCTACTTTTCTTCCATAATTGACGAGGAAAGATTCTATTGGCGTTCTGTGGCATTGCAAATGCTGGAGAATCTTCATGGAAAATTCAATTTTATTGACATTTTCGACTAATATCGTGGTGAGCTAACTT
>NW_016972809.1:0-323 GCF_001483705.2 Eufriesea mexicana
AAGGAGGCCACCGCACGCCACGCACCTAAGCCTTCCGTCATCCGCGCCACGACGACTGAGAGCCAAAGGTCCCTACCCACCGCGCGACACAGTACCCGGCGCCCGCGAGCCCACGCCGGACATTCCTCCAGCGTGTGCTGCGCCGTGTCCCGCCCTTCCCCGCAGTGATAACACCGCATGTCACGTTCCCGCCGGATACGACACAGGTACTCCCCGAAGCACCCGTGCCCGGTTAGCACCTGTGTCAGGCGGAATGTGTGCCGGCTGCCGCTGCGCCCCCATGCATCCAACACGGGGAGCACAGCCTCGATCACCCGGTGCCG
>NW_016972810.1:0-586 GCF_001483705.2 Eufriesea mexicana
AGGATATGTTCAGTTAGTATAGCATCAACTTTAGCGCCATTCACTGTTATTCGGTGGAGTTCTGCCCCCCCCCCCCCAGTGCGCTCTAGCATGTGCTGCTTGCCTGTAGGTGGGGCAGCAATTGTGGCCTCGGCACGTTATTTTGAGACACGTTACGTTCGGATAGGTTGGGTTAGGATATGTTTGACTGTCATGGCCTTAACTTTTGTGGTGTACACTGCTATTCGGTGGATATATAAACTCTACTGCGCTTTAGTGAGTACTGCTTGGCACTGGGGAGGGCAGCAATATGGTTCTCGGCACGCCAGGTTGGCTTATGCTATGTACATACAGTTATGTTCTGCTGGTTTTGGTTAGCGTCGGATAGCTATGACTTTTCTGATGCGCACTGCGGTTCCATGGATTTCTGCGCTCTACTCTCCACCAATGTACTCTGCTTGACTCTGTGGAGGCCTGCAATAATGGTCGCAGCGCGTTAGGAAGAGGTTGGATACGTTTGATTGCTACAATTTGTTACGTTTGGTCAGGGTAGCTGTGACCTTAATGCTATAGTCTGCTCCTAGGACGACTTCTGAGATCTACGGTG
>NW_016972811.1:0-513 GCF_001483705.2 Eufriesea mexicana
CGTTATGTTAAGTTATGTTACCTCTCCTTATATTAAATGTGCATAGGCTGGGACAGGTTACAGGTGACTTTTGTACTGTACACTGCTATACGCCGAATTTCTACGCCCTACGTTGATCTACTATACTCTGCTACACTCTGGGGAAACCAGTAGTGGTTGTCTCGGCCGGTTATTTTGAGTTACACTGCGGTTGGCTACGTTACGGTTGCTCGGTTTGACAGCGATTGGTTTGACTTGCGTAGTATACACTGATATTCGGTGGAACACTTTTCTCTGCTTGCTCTACTATATTCTGCTTGGCCCTGGGGAGTCAAGCAATAGTGGTCGCGGCACGTTATGTTGAGTTAGGCTATGTTTGATTAGGCTCTGTTGGCTTGCATTAGGTACAGATAGCTCTGACTTTCGTGGTATAACTGCTTTTCGGTTGGTTTCTGCGCTCCACTGTGCTCTACTATAATCTCCCCGACTCTGGAAGGGCCGGGAATAGTAGCTTCGGCACGTTATGTTGAGTTA
>NW_016972812.1:0-532 GCF_001483705.2 Eufriesea mexicana
CTGACCCGACCAGGAATGTCCGGAACTGCCCTTAACTGAACTGACCTGACCAGTCGTGACCTTATCTGGCCTGGCCTGTCCTGACACGAACCGACCTGACTTGACCTGACCTGACCTGACCTGACGTGTCGTGACATTGCCTGGTCGTGGCTGACCTGAACTGACCTCACCCGACCTGACTTGACCTGACCTGACCTGACATTGCCTGGCCTGCCATGCCTGACGTGGCCTGACATTGCCTGGCCTGGCCTAACCTGCACTGACCTGACATGATCTGACTGACCGGACCTGAATTGACCTGACCTGACCTCACCTCACCTGACCCGACATGACGTGACCTAACATAACCTAACCTAACTTAACCTAACCTAACATAACGTATCCCAGCCAATCCTAACCTATCGTAGTCAAGCCTAACCTAAACTCAACTAACCTAACATAACCTATTGTAATCTAACCTAACCTAACGTAACATAACATAACCTGACCTGACCTGACTGGACCTGACATTTGGTGAACTGTCCTGACCTGA
>NW_016972813.1:0-960 GCF_001483705.2 Eufriesea mexicana
TAGACGAAAATGTCAATAAGATTGGACTTTCCGGCCCAATTCTGCAGCATTGCAATGCCTATAACACGCCAATGGAACCTTTCCTCCATATTTATGCAAGAAAGATAGCTCACCACCATATTAGTCGAAAATGTCAATAAAATTGAACTTTCCAGCCCGATTCTGCAGCATTCCAATGGCAATAGCACGACAAAAGTATCTTTCCTGCATTCTTATGCAAGGAAGGTGGCTCTCCACGATATTAGTCGAAAATGTCAATAAAATTGAACTTTCCAGCCCGATTCTGCAGCATTCCAATGGCAATAGCACGACAAAAGTATCTTTCCTGCATTCTTATGCAAGGAAGGTGGCTCACCACGATATTAGTCGAAAATGACAATAGAATTTAATTTTCCAGCAAGATTCTATAGCATTGCAATGCCTATAGCACGTCAATCGAATCTACCCTGCTTATTTATGAAAGAAGAATAGCTCACCACGATAATAGTTGAAACTGTCAATAGTATTGAACTTTCCAGCCAGATTCTTTATCATTGCAATGGCTATAGCACGCCAAAAGGATCTTTCCTCCATACTTATGCAAGGAAGGTGGCTCGCCACGATATCTGACGATAATGTCGATAAAACTGAATTTTCCAACCACATTCAATATCACTGCAGTGTCTATAGCACGTCAATCGAATCTACCCTGCTTATTTATGAAAGAAGAATAGCTCACCACGATAATAGTTGAAACTGTCAATAGTATTGAACTTTCCAGCCAGATTCTTTATCATTGCAATGGCTATAGCACGCCAAAAGGATCTTTCCTCCATACTTATGCAAGGAAGGTGGCTCGCCACGATATCTGACGATAATGTCGATAAAACTGAATTTTCCAACCACATTCAATATCACTGCAGTGTCTATAGCACGTCAATCGAATCAACCCTGCTTATTTGGGAAAGAAGAATAGCTCAC
>NW_016972814.1:0-233 GCF_001483705.2 Eufriesea mexicana
AAGGAGGAAGAATTCTTTTGGCGTACAATAGCCATTGCAATGTTTTAGATTCTGGCTGGAATACTCAGTTTCATTGACATTTTCTACTGGTATCGTTGTGAGCTGACTTTCGTGCATAAATAAGGAGGAAAGATTCTATTGACGTGCTGTAGTCATTGCATTGCTACTGGATCTGGCTGGAAAATTCAATTTTACTGACATTTTTGACTAATATCGTGGTGAGCTATCTTTCT
>NW_016972815.1:0-1334 GCF_001483705.2 Eufriesea mexicana
ACCACTATTGCTTGCGTCCGCTGGGACAAGCAGAATATGATAGAGCACAGTAGAGCGCAGGAATCAATAGAATCGCAGTGTACAGCAGAATACTCAAAGCTACCCGAACCTAAGAGAAGCTAACGTAACTGAACCGAACGTAACCTAACTCAACCCTACGTGCCGCTGTCACCATTGCTGGGCACCACAGGTCCAAGCGAAATATAGTAGGGCACAGTAGAGCGCAGAAATCCACCGAACAGCGGTGTTCGCCTCAAAGTCAAGGATATCCAAACCAAACCCAATCAAATACAGCGTAAATTTACGAAGACCAAATAAACCTAACGTGCCGAGAGCACTACTACTGGCATTCCCAAGGTCGAGCAGCTTATAGTAGAGCAACGTAGAGCGTAGAAGTCCACCGAATAGCATTGTAAAGCACAGAAGTCGGAGCCATACTATCCTAACCTTTAGAATCGTAACCTAACACACTCTAACGTGCCGACACCACCACAGTTGCCTTCGCAGAGCCAAGCAGAATATAGAAATGCATAGTAGAATGTAGAAACCCACCGAACAGCCGTACATACCAACAAGTCAAGACAGTCCAAAACTATCCAAGGCAAACCTGACATAGCCAAACGTAGCGTAACTCAAGCAAACACGCCGACACCGCCATTGCTGGCATCCGCATATCCCGCCGGAACATATTGGAGCATAGTAGAACGCAGAAAGCAACCTAAGGGCAGTGTATAGCACAAAAGCCGAAGCTACCCTTACCTAACACATGTAAGCCTACCCTAATCAGACGTAACATAACTGAACCAAACGTGCCGAGACCACTATTGACGTTCTTCCCAGGGTCAAGCAGAGCATTCTCGAGCACGGTTTGCGCACAAATCCGCCGAACAGCAGCGCATGGCACATAAGTCAGTGCTATCCAAGCCTAACATAGCCAAACGTAGCATTACCAAACGTAACATAACTAAACCTAAAGTGCAGCGGCCAATATTGCTGACCTCCACAGAGTCAAGCAGAACACGCAAGAACACAGTAGAGCGCAGATATCCACCGGATATCAGTGTATAGCACAAAAGTCAAAGCTATCCTAACCAAGCGTAGCCAAACGTAACCCGACCAAACGTAACATGACCCTACCAAACAGGCCGCGACCATTATTGCTGTGCTCCACAGAGCCAAGAATCGCACAATAGAGGAGAGTATTGCGCAGAAATACACATAGTCGCAGTTTATAGCAGAAAAATCGAAGCACATCAAGCCTTACACAAGCCAACATAACCGCCCAACCGGAGCCTATCTCAACCTAACATACCGAGGCCACTACTGCTGGCCTA
>NW_016972816.1:0-2424 GCF_001483705.2 Eufriesea mexicana
TATTCATTGTTATTCGGCCGATTTCAGCGCTCTAATGCGCTCTATACTTCTCTGCTTGTTTCCTGGGTGCACGGCAATATTGGTCTCGTCACGTCATGTTTGGTTACACTATGTTTGGGTAGGTTATGTAAGGCCAGGTTTGGTCTGGGTGTGTTTGACTTTTATGCTATACACTGCAATACGGTGGAATTCTACGCGGTGTTGCGCTGTAGTATCTTCTGCTTGGAAATGAGGAGGCCAGCAGTAGTGATCTCGGCATGTTAGGTTGAGCTATGCTAATTTCGGGTATGCTACGTTTGGTGAGAGAAGGGCAGCATACTTTAGACTTTTGTGCCATACATAGCTATCAGCGGATATCTGCGCTCTACTGTGCTCTAGAATGTTCTGCTCTGCTCTAGGGAGGCCAGAAATATTGGTCTCCCCTCGCTACGTTGAGCTTCTCTACGTTCGCTTAGGTCAGGCTAGGTCAAGTTAGGTTCGGGTATCTTTCACATTTGCGCTATACACTGCTATTCGGTGGGTTTCTGCTTTCTACAGTACCCTAATATGTTCTGCTTGGTTTGGGGGGGGGGGGGGCAGGATCGTTGGTCACGTCACGTTATGTTGAGTTAAACTACGTTTGAACAGCTTATGTTAGGTACGCTTAGGTTAGGAAACGTTAGACTCCTGAGCTATACACTGCAATGCGGTGGATTTCTGCGCTCTACTGTGCTGCAGCTTATTCTGCTTGGCGCTGGGACGGCTAGCAATAGCGGTCTCGGCAAGTTAGGTTGAGGTGTGCTACGTCTGCCTATGGTACGTTTGGTGTGGTTATGATATGATAGCCTACACTTTTGTGGTATACACTGCTGTCCGCGGATTTCTGAGCTTTAATGTGCTCTAGTATATTCTCCTTGGCTTTGCGGAGGCCAGCAATACTGGTCTCACCACGTCAGGTTCTGCTATGGCACTTTCGCCTTTGACACATTTGGTTATGTTAGGACAGAGTAGCATAGGCTTTTACGCCATACTCTGCTTTTCGGTGGATTTCTGCCCTCTGCTGAGCTCTAATATGTTATGCTTGGCTCTGTGCTGGCCAGTAGTGGCGGTGTCGGCACGTTAGTTTGAGTCTGGTTGCGTTTCATTAGGTTAGGTTAGGAATGTTTGGTCAGAGTCTCTTTGTCTTTTGTGCTACCCACTGCCATTCGGTGGATTTGTGCGCATCACATTGCTCTATATACGCTGCTCGAATTTCATGAGGCGAGCAGTAGTTTTCGTGGAGCGTTAGGTTGTGATATATTATGTTTGGTTAGGATAGGTTAGGATATGTTTGGTGAGGCTAGCTTTTACGTTCGTGATATACACTATTATCCGGTGGATTCCTGTGGCCTACTATGCGCTACCATATTCTGCTTGGCAGCGCGGAGTCCAGCAGCGGTGGCAGCGGAACGCTCTGTTGTATTAAGCTACGTTTGGTTCATTAAGGTTAGGTCAGGTTAGATAAGGATATCCTCGGCTTTTGTGCTATACACTGCAATGCGGTTGATTTCTGCGCACTACTGTGATCTAGTAAACTCTGCTTGTCTCTGTACTGGCCACTAATAGTGGCCTCGTCATGTTAGGTTGAGTTGGGTTACGTTTGGCCATGTTACGTTTTCCTATGTTAGGATATGCCACTTTGACTTTTGTGACTTACCCTGCTTTTCCGTGGATTTCTGTGATCCACTGCGCTCTACTACATTCTGCTTGGCTCTGGGGAGGCCAGGAGCAGCGGTCGCGGAACGTCATGATGAGCTATGCTTCGTTTGGTTAGGTTAGGTTGGGGCATGTTATGTTAGGTTATCTACGGCTTATACGCAATTCACTGGAATGCGGTGTTTTTCTGCGCACTGCAGTGCCCTAGTACGTTCTGCTTGCCTCCGAGGAGGCCAGCAATCGTGGTTTCGCCACGCTAGGTTGTGTTAGCCTACGTTTAGTTATGTTATGGTTGGCTTGGATAGGATAGGCTACTTTGTCTTTGGTGCTACACACAGCGGTCCTATGGATTCCTGTGCACTACTGTCCTCTAATATGTTTCGCTCGACTCTGGGGAGGCCAGCAATAGTGGTCGAAGTACATTACGTTTGTACATGTTACGTTTGGCTTTGTTACGTTTCTGTACGTTAGGATAGGATATCTTCGACGATTGTTCGATATACTGCAATGCGGCGTATTTCTACTCTCTACTGTGCTCTGATACCTTCCCGTTGGCTCTGGGGAGGCCAGTAATTGTGGCCTCGGCAAGTTAGGTTGAGTTATGTTACGTTTGGTTAGGTTCGGTCAGGTTTATCTCGGTCACGTTATCCACAACATTAATTATATACACTGCTATTCATTGTACTTCTGCCCCCGAATCTGCTCTGCTGTATTCTGCTTGGCCTTGGGTAGGCCATCAACGGTTGTCGC
>NW_016972817.1:0-591 GCF_001483705.2 Eufriesea mexicana
GGTTGGGATGGCTCCGACTTTCGGGCTATACGCTCCTATTCGGTGGATATCTGCGTTATACTCTGCTATATTATGTCCTGCTTGGCTCTTTGGATGCAATACATGCCTCGGCTAGCTAGGTTTAGTTGTTCTATGTACATTTCGGTTGGCTATGGTCTGGCTTGGTAAGGATGTCTTTCACTTTTGCGGCATACATTGCCATCTGGTGGCTTTCTGCGCTCTACTGTGCACTACTATACTCTGCTAGAATCTGGCGAGGTCAGCAATAGTGGCCGTGGCACGATAGGCTTTGTTACGCTACGTTTGGTATTGTCACAATTGGTTAGGTAAGGACAGGGTAGCTTTGGTTTTTGTGTTATAACACGCTAATCGGTGGATTTCTACGCTCTACATTGCCCTACTCTACTCTCTTCGACTCTGACGATTCCATTGATTGTTGTCTCAGCGCGTCAGTGTAGGTTGGGCTAGTTTGGTTATGGTACACTAGTTTAGGTTAAGTTTGTGCAGCTTCGACTTTCGTGGGTATAAACAGGTTTTCATTTGATTTCTGCGATCTACTTTTCTCTAGTATGTTCTGCTTCACTCTGGGGT
>NW_016972818.1:0-280 GCF_001483705.2 Eufriesea mexicana
TACAAATGTCAAACTTACCCTAACCCTACATGGCCAAGCATAACCCAAACAAACGTAGAGTAACTAAACTTGACGAGCCTAGTCCACGATGGTTGGTCCCCTCAGAGCCGAGCGAAGCATACTAGAGCAGAGTAGAGCGCAGAAATTCGCCGACAGCAGTGTCCAGCTCAAAAGTTAAAGCTAGCCCATTCTAACATAACCAACCTTATCGTAACCGAACGCAAAATAACTCAACCAAACGTGACTCCACAACTATACCTGGCCTCCCCAGAGCCAAGCA
>NW_016972819.1:0-658 GCF_001483705.2 Eufriesea mexicana
CAAAACCTAGCATTCCGCGGCCACTATTTCAGGCCACCCCAGGGCAAAGCAGAGCATACTCGTGCACAGTGGAGCGGGGAAATCCACCGAATAGCAGTGCAAAGCACAAAGGTCGAAGCTAACCTAACATAACCCATGCCAACCTAACCAAACCGAACGTAATCTAACTCAACCTAACACGCCGTGACCAGTATCGCTGACCTCCACTGAGACAAGCAGAGCACATTAGGGGAGAGTAGAACGCAGGGATCCATAAAACTGCAGTGTGGAGCAGATGAGTCGAAACTATCCAAACATAACCAAAGGTAACATATCTGCGTCAAACGTACCCTATCTCAACCTAATGTGCCGAGACCATAATTACTGGCTGCCCCAGGGACAAGCAGAACATGCTAGGGCACAGTAGAGCGAAGGAGCCCACCGCATTCCAAATACAGCACACTAGTCAAAGATATCCATACCTAATCCAGACGAACCTGACCAAACCAATCGTAGCATAAAGCATCATAGCGAGCCGCGGCCAAAACCTGTCCAAACCAATCGTAGCATAAAGCATCATAGCAAGCCGCGGCCAAAATTTTCGCCCCCCCCCCCACACAGCAAAGCGGATAATGCTGGATAACGGTAATGCGCAGAGATCGAAGGAATAGCAATGTAT
>NW_016972820.1:0-522 GCF_001483705.2 Eufriesea mexicana
TGGTCGCGACACGTCTGGTTGAGTAAGGTTACGTTTCGTTTGGGCTAGGTTTGGTTTGGTTTGTTTGGGATGACTAAGGCTTTTGTGCTCTACACTGCTCTTCGTTGGATTTTTGCCATCTACGTTGCTCTGTTATAGTCTGCTCGACAAACGAAAAGCCACTAGTAGTGGTCGCGGCACGTTAGGTTGAGTCAGATTACGATTGGCTATGTTACGTTACGTTGCGTTAGGTAATGATATCTTTGTCTTTTGTGCTACACACTGCAACCCTATGGACCTCTTCGCTCCACAGTGGGCTATCCCACTCTGCTTGTGTTTGGGCGCCAGCAATAGGGGTCGTGGCATGTTATGTTGTGTTGTGTTACGCTGCGTTTGGCTAGGTTTGGTTGTGCTTTGTTGGGACAGCCTTGACTTTGTGATATACACCGCTATTCGGTCGATTTCAGCAACCTACATTCTTCTGCTATACTCTGCTTTGGCTCTGGTGATGCCTGCAATACTGGTCGTGACACCCCAGGTTGT
>NW_016972821.1:0-559 GCF_001483705.2 Eufriesea mexicana
ACGTTTGCACAGGTTAGGATATGATTGCCTTGACTTTTGCGCTGTACACTGCTATCAGGGTTGGCTTCTGCTTCCTACCATGATATAATTTGCTCTGTTTGGCTCTGGGGATGCCAGAAACATTGTACACGTCTCGGTTTGTTGAGTTACGCTAGGTATGTACATGCCAGGTTAGGTCAGGTTAGGTCGGGATACGTTTGACCTTAGTGCCTTACACTGCAATGCAGTGGATTTCTGCGCTCTGCTGTGCTGTAGTATTTTCTGCTTGGTCCTGGGGAGGCCAGCAACGGTGGTCTCGGGACATTGGTTTGAATTGTAATACGCTTGGCTATTTAACGTTTTGTGAGGTTAGGATGTGATAGCATGGGCTTTTGCGCTATTCAATGCCGTCGGCGGCATGCTGCGCTCTACTGTGCTCGTATACTTTCTGCTTGCCTCTGGGGGAGGAGGCAGCATTTGTGGTTACATGTCAGGCCGGAATATGTTACGTTTGGTGAGGTTTGGTTTGGTTAAGCTCGGTCAGGATATTTTCGACATTCGTGCTATACACAGCTATTCG
>NW_016972822.1:0-899 GCF_001483705.2 Eufriesea mexicana
GCTAGGCGTAGTTACGTTGCGTTCATTTATGTTACGTTTGGTTAGGCTAGGGAAGGATTCCTTTGACTTTTGTGCTGTACACAGCTATTGTGTGGATTTCTGCGCTCTTCGTTGCTCTACTATGCCCTACTCGTCATTGAGGAGACCAGCAATGGCGGCCGTGGCACGATGTGTTTAATTCGGTTACGCTTTGTTATGTTAGGTTACGTTAGGTTTGGTCAGGGTGGCTCTGATTTATGTGGTATACACTGCAATGCGGTTGATTACTGTGATCTACTGTGCCCTAGTATGTTCTGCTTGGCCCTGGAGAGGCCAGCAATTGCTGTCTCGGCACGCTAGGTTGAATTATGTTACGCTTGGCTTGACTAGGTTAGGGCACGTTTGGTTAAGGTAGCTTTGAAACTGCTATTCGGCCGGCACCTGTGAAATGCATTGCTCTACAAGCATCTGCTTGTCTCTGTGGTGCCAGAAATATGTGGCGTGGCTCGTTTGGGTTACTTAAGTTACGCTTGGTCATGTTACGTTTGGATAAGTTTGGCTAGTACGGCCTAAACTTTAGTGCTGTACACTGCTATTCGGTGGACTTCATCGCTCTACTGTGCTCTAGTTTCTTCTGCTTGGCTATGTGGATGCAAGCAGTATTGGTCTCGGCACGTTAGCCTGAGGTAGGTTGAGTTCGGTTATTTTACGTTTGGCTAGATTAAGGTAGGTTAGCTTCGGCTTTTGTGCTATACACTGCAATTCAGTGGATTTCTGCGCTCTACATTGCTCTACAATACTCTGTTCGTCTCAGGGTATTCCAGCAGTGGTGTTCTCAGAATGTTAGGTTGTGCTGCGCTACATTTGGTTAGGTTAAGCTTGTTTGTGTTAGGTATGGATAGCTTTGAATTTCGTGGTAT
>NW_016972823.1:0-700 GCF_001483705.2 Eufriesea mexicana
ATATCGTGGTGAGCTAACTTTCTTTCATAAATAAGGAGGCGAGACTCTACTGGCGTGCTATAGACATTGCAATGCTATAGAATCGTCCTTGAAAACTCAATTTTATTGTCATTTTCGACTAATATCGTGGTGAGATAGCATCCTTGCATTAGAAAGAAGGAAAAATCCTTTTGGCGTGCTATTGAGATTGCAATGTCGTAGAATCTGTCTGGAAAGTTAAATCTTATTGACATTTTTGATTAATATCGTGAAAAGCTAACTTTCTTGCATAAACATGGTGGAAGGAATCTATTGGCGTGCTATAGCCATTGCAACGCTGCAGAATCTGGATGAAAAATTCAATGTTATTGACATTTTCGACTATTATCCTGGTGAGCTACCTTTACTACCTTTATTGCATAAATAAGCAGGGTGGATTTTAGTGGCGTGCTGTAGACATTGCAATGACATAGAGTGTGGTTGGAAAATCCAATTTTATTGGCATTTACGGCTAATATCGAGGTGAGTTAACATTTTCGCATAAAAAAGGATGAATGATTCTATTGGCTTCCTATAGCCTTCGCAATGCAATAGAATCAGTATGGAATATTCATTTTAATTGACATTTTAGGCTAATGTCGTGATGAGTTAGCTTTCGCGCATAAATAAGGAGGAGAGATTCTATTGGCGTGCTATCGGTTTTGCATTGCTATAGAGTCTT
>NW_016972824.1:0-1728 GCF_001483705.2 Eufriesea mexicana
CTTTCCTACATATTCATGCAAGAAAGTTTGCTCACCATGAAGTTATTCGAAAATGTCAACAAAATTGTACTTTCAAGACAGGTTCTATTTCATTGCAATGGCTATAGCACGCCAATAGAATTTATCCTACTTATTTATGCGAGGACGCTCGTTCACCACGATACTAAACGAAAATGCTAATGAAATTGAACTTTCCGGTCTGGTTCTATTGCATTGCAGCGGCACAGCACGCCAAAAGTCCCTATCCTCCATATTTATGCAAGAGAGATTGCTCATGACGATATTAGTCGAAAATGTCAATAAAATTGAACTAACGCCATTAGGACCTTATCTGCTTATTTACGCGAGAAAGCTTGTTCGCCATGATATTAGTTGAAAATGTAAAGAAAATTGAACATTCCTGACAGATTCTATTGCACTGCAATTGCTATAGCACGCCAATAGTATCTATACTCCTTATTTATGCAAGAAAGTTTGCTCACCGCGATATTAGTCAAAATGTCAATAAAATAGAACTTTCCAGACAGATTCTATTGCACTGCAATGGCTATAGCACGCCAAAAAGTTCGTTTCTCCTTATTTATGCCAGAAAGCTGGCTCACCAGGATATTAGTCGAAAATGTCAGAAAAATTGGTATATCCAGTCAGTAACTATTGCATTTCAATGGTTATAACATGCCAATAGTGTCTTTCCTACTTATTTATGCGAGAAAGTTTGCTCACGAGGGTATTATTCGAAAAGGTCAACAAAATGGAACTTTCCAGTCAGATTTTATTGCATTACAATGGCTATAGCGCGCCAATAGAATCTATTACACCTATATATGCGAGTAAGTTTGTTCGCCACGATATTACTCGAAAATGTCAATAAAATTGAACTCTCCAGACAGATTCTATGGCATTGCAATGGATACAGCCCGCCATTAGTACCTTATCTGCTTATTTATGCGAGAAAGCTTGTTCGCCATGATATTAGTTGAAAATGTCAATAAAATTGATCATTACAGACAGATTCTATTTCAATGAAACATCGATATCACGGCAATAGAATCTATCCACCTTATTTTGCTCACCACGATATTAGTCAAATGTCAATAAAATTGATCTTTCCAGTCAGTTTCTGTTGCATTGCAATGGCTATATCACACCAATAGGAACTTTCCCCCTCTTTTATGCGAGATAGTTTGCACATCACGATATTAGTCGAAAATGCCAATGAATTTAAGCTTTCCTGTCTGGTTCTATTGCATTGCTGTGGCACAGCACGCCAAAGGTATCTTTCCTCCTTATTTATGCAAGAAAGCTTGCTCACGACGATATTAGACGAAATTGTCAATAAAATTGAACTTTCCAGGCAGATTCTATTGCTATGAAATATCTACATCACGGCAATAGGATCTTCCGCCTTACTTCTGCGAAGAACTTTGCTCACCACGATATAAGCCGAAAATGTCAATAAAATCGGCTTTCCAAACAGATTCTATAGCACTGCAGTGGATACAGCACGCCAAAAGTATCTTCCCTCGTTATTTATGCAATAAAGCATGGTCACGAAGATATTAGTCGAAATTGTCAATAAAATTGAACATTCCATTCAGATTCTATAGCATTGCAATGGCTATAGCACGCCAATAGAATTTATCCTACTTATTTAGGCGAGGACGTTCGTTCACCACGATATTAAACGAAAATGCCAATGAAATTGAACTTTCCGGTCTGGTTCTATTG
>NW_016972825.1:0-557 GCF_001483705.2 Eufriesea mexicana
GCCTACCAAATTAATATTGGATAACTGTTTCAACTTTCACGAGCAAAAGGAAGATTTCCCCTGAAGTTGAATGCTAGACTCTGGCACGATGATAGGAATCGATCTCGACGTGACGTTTTCGAGGAAATGCTTTCTTTCTGGTATCGATTGGAATTCTCGATTTGTTCTCCTTGAGGTTTCCCTTCGACGTGTCCTCCTCTCTTAGACCGATCTTAGGAAAATCGGGAGCTTGCCAAATATTATTGGCTAATTGGATCAAGGGCGTTTCCTTGGTCCGCAAATTGAACACTTAGAAGGAAGAGAAGGTTCTCCGAGACAAAGACGGTGATGAAGGGAACCCTCTCCTTCAAAGAGGTATGCAAGGGCCACCCGCGCGCTGGTGACCTAATCCACCGTTTATGTCTCCGCGCTACGGCCCGAGGATCCCAACGTATGCGAAGCACGTGGAGCCCTCAGACCTATTGCCAGCCAAGTCGCCTAATTTCGTTACATTACGGTTTTTACGGATTCTCGTGTTCCGCGACACGAGAAGTCATAATAAAAGAGAAAGTTTTCAA
>NW_016972826.1:0-324 GCF_001483705.2 Eufriesea mexicana
GTATGGATGGACGGACGTATCGATGGATGCATGTATGGATGGATGGATGAATCTATGGATGTAGGGATGAATGTATGGATGTTTGAAAGGATGTACGAATTTATGGATGGACGGATGTACAAATGGGTGGACTTATGTATGAATGGATGTGCTGAAAGACGGATATATGGGTAGATGAATGTATGTATCGATGTATGTATGGTTGCATGCACGGGCGTCTCTATGGATGTATTTGTGGGTGTATGTATGGTTGTATGGGAGTACGGATGTATGGATGTATGGATGTATGGACGGATGGATGGGTGGAAGGATGCATGGATGGAT
>NW_016972827.1:0-555 GCF_001483705.2 Eufriesea mexicana
CGCCAATAGAATCTTTCCTCCTTATTCATGCAAGAAAGTTAGCTCACCACGATAGTAGTCGAATATGTCAACAAAATTGTATTTTCCAGGCACATTCTAAATCACTGCAATTTCTATAGCACTCAAAAATTATCCTTCCTCCTTACTTATGCAAGGAAGATAGCTCACCACGATATTAGTCGAAAATGTCAATAAAATTGAATTTTCCTTCCAGATTCCACAGCGTTGCAATAGCTAGAGAACGCCAACAGAATCTTTCCACCTTATTTATGCAAGAAAGCTAGCTCACCACAATATTAGTCAAAAAAGTCAATAAAATTGAATTTTCCAGAAACTTTCCAGCCAGATTCTATAGCACTGCGACGGCTATGGCAAGTGAATTGAATTTTTCCTCCTTATATATGCAAGAAAGATAGCCCACCACAATACTAGTCGGAAATGTCAATAAAATTGAATTTTCCATCTGGATGCTATAGCAACGCAATGGCTATAGCAAGCCAGCAGAATCTACCCTCCTTATTTATGCACTAAAGTTAGCTCACCACGATATTAGAC
>NW_016972828.1:0-283 GCF_001483705.2 Eufriesea mexicana
TTGCCATTGGATTGATGGCGTTTGGCGATCTATTCACCATGATATAACAGGTTATAGATTTTGAATATACCTATTCTCTGGCTAGTAGATGTCAGTACTTGCCGTTGGATAGACGGCGAAAGGAGATCTAATCACCAAGCTATCACAGCTTATAGATTTTGAATGGACTTATTCTCTGGCAAGTATATGGCTTTACTTGCCATTGGTTGAAGGCGTTAGACGGCCTATTCACCAACCTATAACAGATTATAGATTCTGAATAGACCTATTCTCTGGCAAGTAG
>NW_016972829.1:0-540 GCF_001483705.2 Eufriesea mexicana
GAGGAGGCCGGCAGTATTGGTCGCGGCATGTTAGGTAGGGTTGCGTTACGTCTGGTTAGGACACGCTATCCAATATTCGGTTAGGGTATTTCTGATTCTTGTGTCATGCGCTGATATTCGGACGACAACTACGCCCTACTGTGCTCAGCACGATTCTGTGATGTACTATACTCTGCTTGGCACTGTGGATGCAAAGAATAGTGATCGCGGCGGGTTAGCTTCGGTTATGCTACAGTCGGTTAGGATAGGTTGGTTAAGGTTTGGTTAGGATATCTTTGACTTTTGTGCCAGAAGCTGCTATTCGGTGTGTGTCTCTGCCTTCTGCTGTGCTCTAGTATATTCTGCTTGGAGATGGAGAGGCCAGAAATCGTGGCCGCGTCACGTTAGGCTGGGTTGGGCTGCGTATGGTTGGGTTATGTAAGCATGGGTTATGTTTGGATAGCTATGACATTTCCGCCATACGCTGCCATTGCATAGATTTCTGCGCTCCACTCTCCTCTAATATGTTCTGCTTTGCGATGGTCAGGCCGGAGATAGTGG
>NW_016972830.1:0-3473 GCF_001483705.2 Eufriesea mexicana
AACCAAACGTAACCTAACACAACCTAACGTGCCGCGAGCACTATTGCAGGCCACCACAGAGCCTAGCAGAACACACTAGTGGAGAGCAGAACGCAGAAATCCGTAAGATCGCTGTGTATATCAGAAAGTTTAACGCTACCCAAGCCTAGCCCAAGCCAACGGAACATAACCAAACATAGCGTAACACAACCGAAAGTGCCGCTACCAGTACTGCTGTCCTCCCCAGTGCCAACCAGGTCATACTAGGGCACAGTAGGGCGCAGAAATTCACCGTAGAGCAGTGTACAGCACAAAAGTTAAAGCTATCCCAACAAAACTTAGCCTAATCCAGCGTAACCGATCGTAATGTGACTCAACGTATCGTGCCGAGAGCACAATTACTGGCATTCCAAGAGCAAAGCTGATAATGTTAGAGCATTGTTGGGCCCAGAAAGCCACCTAATAGCAGACTATAGCACTAAAGGTATAACTATCATCTCCTAATCTATCCACAAGTAACATAAACGAAAGTAGCGTACCACAACGCAAAGTGCTGCGAGCACTATTGCTGGCCACGCAACATCCAAGCAGAACGCGCTAGTGCAGTGAAGAGCGCAGAAGCCCATAGAATCGGAGTGTATATCGGGAATGCGATAGCCACCGCTACCCAATACAAACCAACGGTACATAACGGAACATAGCCTAACCCCACCTAACGTACCGATACCTCTGTTGCTGCCATCCAGAGGGCCAAGCAGGACATACTGGAGCACAGTAGTGTGCAGAAATCCACCGTACATCACTGTAAAGCAAAGAGGTTAGAGCTGCCCGAACCAAACCTAGCCTAACACAGCCTAGCAGAACGTAACCTTACAAGTCGTAGCTGGGCGGAGACCACGATTGCTGGCCTTCCCAGAGCAAAGCTGAAAATATTAGAGCACCGTGGGGCGCAAGAATTCACCTAATAACAGACTATAGTACTCAAGTAAAACCTATACTCTCCTAACCAAACCAATCGTAGCATAACGGAAAGTAACATAACTCAACACAACGTGTCGCGACCACTATTGCTGGCCTCCAGAGAGCCAAGCAGAGCACATCAGTGAAGAGTAAATGGCAGAAATCCATAGAACAACAGTGTAATCAGAAAAGTAGAAGGTACACAAACCTAACCCAAGCCAACGGAAAATAGCCGAACGTAACCTGACACAACATAACGCGTCGAGACCACTATTTCTGGCCTTCGCAGAGCCAAGATGAAAATACTAGAGCTCTGTAGGGTGAAGATATCCACCCAATAGCAGACTATAGCATTAAAGTCAATGCCATCCTCTCCTAACATAACCGGCCGTAACAAAACGAAACATGACCTGACTCAACCTATCGTGCCGCGACCACCATTGCTGGCCTCCACAGAGCCTAGCGAACCACGCTAGTGGAGAGTAGAACGCAGAAATCCATATAATCGCCGTGTTTACCATAAAAGTCAAGGCTACCCGTGCCAAACCCAAACCAACAGAACATAACCATGCATAGCCTAACTCAACCTAACGTGCCAAGACCGCTTTTGTTGCCCTCTCCAGAGCCGAGCAGCACATAGTAGATCACCGTAGAGTCCGAAACCCCACCGAATAACACTGTACTGCACAAAAGTTGAAGCAACGCAGACCAAACTTGGCCTGACCCAACTTAACCGAACGTAGCCTGACGCATCGTAACGTGCCGAGACAACTATTGATGGCCTTGTCAGAGCCTAATTGAAAATATTACAACACTGCAGCGCGCAGAAATCCACCTAATAGAATGCTATATCCCTAAGTGCATAGCTATCCTCTCCTAACCTAGAGAAACATAGCGTATCCGAACGTACCCTCACTTACACTGTAGTGCCGCGACCACAATTTCCGACCTCCCCAGAGACAAGCAGAACACATCTGTGGTCAGTAGAATGGAGAAATCCATAGAACCGCAGCGTATATCAGAAAATTCGAAGCTACACAAGCCAAACCCATACAAACAGAACATAACCAAGCATAGCATCACACAACTTAATGCGCCGAGGCAGCTGTTGTTGTCCTCCCCAGAGCCATGCGGGTCATACTAGAGCACAGTAGGGCTCAGATGCTCGGCGAACTGCAGTGTATAACACAAAGGTTAAAGATGTCCCAACCAAGCAGAGCCTAACGCTCACAAGCCCAACGAAACCTGACAAAGCATAGTGAGCCGAGACCGTTGTAGCTGCCCGACCCAGAGCCAAGCAAGAAATACTAAAGCGCAGTACAGCGCAGATATCCACGGAAGGGCAGTGCATAGCACACAAGTTAAAGCTATCCTGACCAAGCTAGGCCTAGAGCTACTTAACCGAACGTAACCTGACTGTACATAACGTACCCAGACCACTATTACTGGCCTTCCCAGAGGCAAGCTGAAAATATTAATGCACTGTAGGGAGCAGAAATCCTCCTAATAGCAGACTACTGCACTAAAGTCAAAGATATCCCCTCGCAACCTTACCAACCGTAACATAGCCGAACTTAACGTTACTCACCCTAACGTGCCGCGACCAATATTGCTGCCCTCCCCAGAGCCGTGCCGGACATACTAAAGCACTGCAGGTCGCAGAAATCAACCGAATAGCAGATTGTAGCTGTAAAGTCATAGATATCATCTCCTAGGCTAACCAGTCGTGACGTAACCGAGCGTAACATAACTCATCCCAATGTGCCCCAAGCTCTACTGCAGGCTTCCACAGGGCCACGCAGAGCACATCAATGGAGAGTAGAACGCAGAATTCCATAGAATCGCAGTGTATATATGCAAAGTCAGAGCTAAGCAAATATAACCCAAACCAATGGAACATTACCAAACATAGCCTAACTCAACCTAACGTGCCGTGACAGCTATTGCTGACCTTCCCACAGCCAAGTAGGACATACTATAACACAGTAGAGTGTAGAAATCCACCATATATCAGTTTACTGAACGAAAGTTAAAGCTATCCTGACCAAACTTAGCCTAAGCCAAAATAAGCGAACGTTACCAGACTCAACACAACGTGCCGCGAATACTATGGCTGGCTTCCTCGGAGCCAAGCTGACCACATTAGCATGGAGTAGAATGCAGAAATCAATGGAATTGCAGTGTATATCAGAAAAGTCATAGCTACACGGACCTAATCAGGGCAAACACATTATAGGCAAGCATAGCCTAACTCAACATAACGTGCATAGACCGCCAGTGCTGCCCTTCCCAGAGCCAAGCAGATCACATTATTGGGGTGTGGAGCGCAGAAATCCATAGAATCGCAGTGTACATCAGAAAAGTCAAAGCTACCCAAACCTAAACAAAACCAACAGAGCAAACCGAAACAAAGCATATCTCAAGCTAACGTGCATAGACCGCTACTGCTCGCCACCCGAGAGCCAAGCAGAGCCCATCAGTGTAGAGCAGGAGGCAGAAATCCATAGAATCGCAGCGTATATCAGAAAAGTCAA
>NW_016972831.1:0-503 GCF_001483705.2 Eufriesea mexicana
TAGACCAATTCTGTGGCAAGTAGATGGCTGTACTCACCATTGGTTGAAGACGTTATGCGACCTCTTCTCCAAGCTATATCAGGTAATAGACTTTCAATAGACCTTATCTTTGGCAAGTAGATGGCTGTAATTGCCATTTAATTTGAGGCGATAGGGGATCTATTCACCATGCTATAACAGGTTATAGATTTTGGATAGACCTATGCTCTGGCAAGTAGGTGGCTGTACTTGCCATTGCATGGAAGGCGATAGACGAACTATTCACCAAGCTATAAGATTATTTATTTTTGAATAAACCTATACTTTGGCGAGTAGATGGCTGTAATTGCCATTTAATTGGAGACGATAGGCGATCTATTCACCAAGCTACAACAGGTTAGAGATTTTGAACAGACATATTGTCTGGCTAGTAGATTGCTGTTCTTGCCACTGGATTGAAAGCGTTAGGCGATCTATTCACCATGCTACAGCAGGTAATATATTTTGAATAGCCCAATTCTCTG
>NW_016972832.1:0-254 GCF_001483705.2 Eufriesea mexicana
AGAGCACAGTAGATCACCGAAATCCACTGAAAAACAGTGTAAATCGCAAAAGCCTATGAAGCCTATGCTATCATAGCCAAACGTGACACGTCCGAACGTATCATAACTCAACCAATCATGACGAGGCCACCGTTGCTCCCCTCCACAGTGACAAGAAGAATGCTCCAAAGCACAGTATAGCGCAGAAAACAACCGCACTGCAGCGAATAGCACAAAAGGCGTAGATTTCCCTGCATAACCTGACCAAACCCAAC
>NW_016972833.1:0-390 GCF_001483705.2 Eufriesea mexicana
GTAATGATAGCTTTCAATTTTGTGCTGTAGATCTGCGCACTGATACTCGGTCAATTTCAGCGTACTACATTGCTCTACTATATTCTGCTCGGCTCTGGGGATGCCAGCAACAGGTGTCGCAGCACGTCATGTTAGGTTATGCTACGTTTGGTTAGGCCATGTTTGGTTAGGATATCCACGACTTCTTTGCTATGCACTGATTTTCGGCGTATTTCTGCACTCTACTTTGCTTTACTCTACTCTGCTCGACTCTGGGAATTCGAGCAATAGCGTTTGCGGCGCGTTAGGCTGAGTTAGATTACATTTGGCTATGTTAGGTTAGGTTATGTTTAGTAAGAATAGCTACGTCTTTCGTGCTATACACTGTTATTCGGGGGACTCCTCTGGTCC
>NW_016972834.1:0-2678 GCF_001483705.2 Eufriesea mexicana
GTTACCCAAGCCTAACCCAAACAAATAGAACACAACCAGACATAGCTTCACACAACATAATTGCGCCGAGACCGCTATTTTTGCTCACCCCGGAGCCAAGCAGGACATACAAGAGCACAGTGGAGCCCAGAGATCCACAGAATGGCAGTTTACAGCAAAAAATTTGTAGCTACCCTGACTAAAATTAGACCAACCCATACTAACCTAACGCAGCATGACTCAAGATAACGTTCCGAGACTACCTTTGCTGGACTTCCCAGAGCCGAGCGGAAAATACTAGAGCTCTGTGCGGCGTAGGAATCCACCTGACAGCGGCCTACAGCCCTAAAGTCAAAGCTACCCTCTCAGAGTCTAACCAGTCCCAACATAACCATACGTAGCATAACTCAGCCTTACGTGCCGATACAGCTATTGCTGACCTCCCCAGAGCCAAGCAGGACATACTAGAGCACAGTAGGGCGCAGATATCCACCTAATAGCAGACTATGGCACTAAAGTCAAAGCTTCCCTCTCCTAACCAAACCAATCGTAACAAAACCAAACATATCCTAACTCAACCTAACGTGCCGCGACCGCTATTGCTGGCCTCCATAGAGCCAAGCAGAAGACATCAGCGGTGAGTAGAAGGCAGAAATCCATAGAATCGCAGTGAATATCAGAAAAGTCTGAGCTACCCAATCCAAATCCAAACAAACACAACATACCCAAACATATCGTAACTCAGCCTAACGTGCCGAGACCGCGATTGCTGCCCTCCCCACAGCCAAGCACGACACACTAGAGCACAGAAGAGCCATAAATCCGGCGAACAGCAGTGTAGAGCACAAAAAATGGAGCTGTCGTTACAAAACTTAGCATAACCCAACATAATCGAACGTAACATGGCTCAACGTAACACTCCGAGCCCACGATTGCTGCCCTTCCCAGAGCCAACCTGAAGGCATTAGAGAGCTGCGGGGCGCAGATGTCCACCTAGTGGCAGGCAACAGCACTAGAGTCAAAGCTATTCTGTCCTATCTTATCCAATCGTATCATAACCTAAAGTATCCTAACTCAACCTAACGTCCCACGACCACTATTGCTGCCCCCGCCAGAGCCAAGCAGAACACATTAGTGGAGAGTAGAACCCAGAGATCCATAGAATCGCAGTGTATGTCAAAAGAGTAAAAGCCACCCAAACCTATCCCAAGCAAACAGAACATACCCGAGTATAGTCTGTCTCAACTTCATGTGGCGAGACAGCTATTGCTGCCGTCCCCAGAGCCAGGAAGGATATACTAGAGCACTGTAGATAACAGAAGTCCACCGAAAAGCAGTGTACAGCGCAAAAGGTATAGCAATCATGCCCAAACTTAGCCTATCCCTGAGTAACCGAACGTCACATGACCCAACATAACGTGACGAGACCACTATTGCGTGCGTTGCCAGAGCCAAGACGAAAATGTAAGTGCACAGCATGGCGCAGAAATCCAACTAATAGCATACTATGGCTCTAAAGTTAAAGATACCCTCTCCTATCCTAGTCAAACGCAACAGAAACGAACGTAACCTAACACAACCTAACGTACCACGACCACAATTGCTGGACTCCCCAGAGCCAAGCAGAACGCATTAGTGGAGAGTAGGACGCAGGAATCTACAGAACCGCTGTGTATATCGGAAATGCGAAAGCTTCGCAATCCTAACCAAAACCAACAGAACATAGCCAAAAATAGCCTAACCCAACCTTACGTGCCGACACCACCATTGCAGTCCTTCCAGAGGCAAGCTGAAAATATTAGAGGACTGTAGGGCGCAGAAATCCACCTAATAGAAGATTATAGCACTGAAGTCAAAGCTATCCTCCCATAACATAGCCAAACGTGACGTACCCGATAATATCCTAACGCGGCCTAACGTGCCACGACCACTATTGCTGGCCTCCCCAGCGCGAAGCAGAACACGTTAGTGAAGAGAAGATTCGAAAAATTCATAGAATCGCAGTGTATATCAGAAAAGTCAAAGCTACGCATGCCCAATCCAAACCAACAGAGCATAACCAAATACAGCCTAACTCAACCAAACGTGCCGAAACTGCCATTGCAGACCTCCCCCACATAGCCAAGCTGGACATACCAGAGGACAGCAGAGCGCAGGAATCCAACGAACAGCAGTGTACAGCATAAAAGTTAAAGCTATCCTAACTAAACTTGGCCTAACTTAACCTAACCGAACGTAACGGGACACAACGTAACGTGCAGAGACCACTATTGCTATCCATTCCAGAGACAAGCTGAAAATATTAGACCACTGCAGGGCACAGAAATCCACCTAATAGCAGAGCATAGCGTTAAGGTCATAGCTACCGTCTCCTAACCTAACCAACCGTGACATAAATAAACGTAGCATAACTCAACTTAACGCGCCGCGACCCCAATTGCTGGCCTCCACAGAGCCAAGCAGAACACACTCGTGTAGAGAAGAATGCAGAAATCCGCAGAGCCGCAGGATACATTAGAAAAGTAAGAGCTGCCCAAACCTAACCCAAACCAACGGGATATAACCGAACATAGCCTAACTCAACCTAACGTGCCGAGACCACTATTGCTGTCCTTCCCGGAGCCAAGCTGAAAGTATTAAGGCACTACAGTGCGCAAAAATCCACCTAATAGCAGACAGCGGCACTAACGTCAAAGCTA
>NW_016972834.1:4792-5623 GCF_001483705.2 Eufriesea mexicana
CCGAGAAGCAGTGTACAGCACAAAAATTAAAGATGCGACGACAAAACTTTACCCAACCTAACATAACCGGACGACACCTGACCGACATAACGTGCCCAGACCACTATTGCTGTTCTCCCTAGGGCTTTGCTGAAAATATTAGAGCACTGCACAACGCAGAAATCCACCTAATAGCAGGCTATAGCACTGAAGTCAAGCTAATCTCTCCTAACCTATGCAATCATTAACATAACCAAATGTAAGATAACTCAACCGAACGTGTCGCAAACACTATTGCTGGCCTCCTCAGAGCCAAGCAGAATACATTGTCGGATAGTAGAGCGTAGAAATAGATAGTATCACAGTGTATGTCAGGAAAGCCAAAGCTACCCAGGCCTAACACAAGCTAACAGAACAATACCAAACATAGCCTAACTCAACTTATCGTTCCGACAATGCCGTTGCTGCCGCCCCAAGTCCAAGCAGGGCATACTAGAGGAAAGTAGAGCGCAGAACCCCGCCGAGAAGCAGTGTACAGCACATAGGTCAAAGATATCCTAAGCTACCTTATCCTAACCCAACGTAACCGAACGTAACATCAAGCACCGTAGCGTACAGAGACCACTATCGCTGGCGTTCCCAGAGCCGAGCTGAAAATAATAGAGCACTGTAGGGCGCAGAAGTCCACCTAATAACAGACTACAGCACTAAAGTCAAAGCAATTCACTCCTAACCTAAACTAGAGTAACATATCCAAACGTATCGTAATTCAACCTAACATGCTGCGGCCATTATTCCAGGTCTCCCCAAAGCCAAGCAGAGCACATTAGTGGAGAGTAGAGCGCATAAAAC
>NW_016972835.1:0-1764 GCF_001483705.2 Eufriesea mexicana
TGGATTTATGGATGGATGGATGTATGGTTGGATGGACGTATGGATGTATGTTTATATATATATGTATGGCTGTATGGATGGATGTATGTATGTATGGATGTACGGGTGTATGGATATATGGATGTATGAATGCATGGATGTACGTATGTATGGGTGAATGGATTTATATATGTATGGATGTATGGATGGGTGGATGTATTTATTGATGTAGTGTGGTTGTAATGATGGATTGATGCATTGGTGGATGGATGTATGGAAGGATGAATGTACAGATGTATGGATGTATGGATTTATGTATGTATGGATGCATGGATGGATGGATGTATGTATTGGTTTATGTACGGTTGTAGTGATGGATCGTAGGATTGGTGGATAGATGTATGGATGGATATATGTATGGGTCGATGGATATATGGATGGAGGGATGTATGGAAGGATGGATGTATGGATGGATGTATGTATGAATGCATGGGTGTTCGGATGTGTGTGTGGTTGAGTGGATGGGTGGATGGGTGGATGGACGGAAGAACGGATGTATGTATGGATCTGTGTATTGGTGTGTGTATGGTTGCATGGATGGATGGATGGATGGATGTATGGATGGATGGATGTATGGATGTATGCTTGTATGGATGTATGTATGTATGAATGT
The DNA here is from genome assembly GCF_001483705.2 of Eufriesea mexicana. Taxonomy (NCBI): domain Eukaryota; kingdom Metazoa; phylum Arthropoda; class Insecta; order Hymenoptera; family Apidae; genus Eufriesea; species Eufriesea mexicana. The sequence continues at coordinate 653 of NW_016972835.1, forward strand.
ATGAATGTAAGAATGTATGTACGCATGCATGTATGGATGTATGGATGTATGGATGTATGGATGTATGGATGTATGGATGTATGAGTGTGGATGTGTGGATGTATGTGTATGGCTGTATGGATCGATGGATGTATGGATTGTTGGACGTATGAATGGATGGGCGTACGGAAGGATGGAAGTACCGATGGATGTTTGTATGGATGGATGGCTGCATGGATGGATGGATGTATGCATTGAAGTATGTATGGACGTTTGAGTGGATGTATGTATATATGCATGTATGGATTATGGAAGGATGTATGTATGGATGTATGTATGGACGTATGTATTAATATATGTATGGATGTATGGATGGATGGATGGATGTACTTTTGTATGGATGTATGGACGGATGGAAGGTTGGATTGTAGTATGGATGTATGGGTGGATGAATGTATGGATCAATGGATGAATGGATGGGTGGACGTATGGATTGATGGATGTATGGAAGGATTTATGTACGGATGGATGAATGTATGGGTGGATGGATTTATGGGTGTATGGGTGTGTGGATGTATGTATGTATGGATGGATGGATGGATTGTTGGACGATTGTATGGATGGAAGGATGTATTTATCGATGGATGGATGGATTGTTGGATGGATGTATGGATGGAAGATGGTATGGTCGTATGGATGTATATATGTATGGATGTATGAACGGAATTATGGATGTATGGATGTATGGGTGTATGGATGTATGGACGTATGGATGTGTGAGTGAATGAATGGATGGGTGGAAGGTCCGAAGTATGAATGAATGGATGGGTGGATGAACGGATGAGTGGATGGGCGGATGGTTGTATGGATGAATGGATGTATGGATGGATCGATGTATGGACGTATGTGCGGATGTTTGTATGGATATATCTATGGATGTATGCTTGGGTGTATGTATGGGTATATGGATGGATGGATGGATGGGTTGGTGGATTGATGTATGTATGGATGAGTGTACGGATCGGCGGACGTATGGATCGGTGGACGTATGGATGGGTGGATGTATGGAAAGGCGGATGCATGGTAGGATGGATGTATGGACGGATGTATCGAGGGATGGATGTATGTACGGA
>NW_016972836.1:0-527 GCF_001483705.2 Eufriesea mexicana
CATAACTAGACCTGAACTGAACTGAACTGACCCGACATGACCTGACCTGAAATGAGCTTACCCAACTGACCTGACCTGACCTGACCTGACATGACCTAACCAGACATGGCCTGACCTGACCTGAACTGACCTTACCTGACTGATCTGACCTGACCTGACCTGATCTGACCAGACCTGATCTGACCAGACCATATATGATCTGGCCTTTCCTGGCCTGACATGACTTGAACTGCACTACCCTGACCTGACCTGACCTTACCTGACCTGGTCCGACCTGACTGATCTGACCTGACCTGACCTGACCTTACCCGGAGTGAACTGTCCTGATCATACCTGACTGATCTGACCTGACCTGACCTGACCTGAACTGACTTTACCTGTCCTGCCCCGACCTGACCTGACCTGACCTGTCCCGGCCTGACCTGACATGACCTGACCTGTCCTGAGCAGACCTTACCTGACCGTACCTGACCTGACCTGTCCTGACTTGAACCGAACTATCCTGACCTGACCTGACCTTACCAGGC
>NW_016972837.1:0-288 GCF_001483705.2 Eufriesea mexicana
AGAAATCCACCGAATAGCGGGGTATAGCACGAATGTCAAAGTAACCCTCACTCACCTAGCCAAACGTAACAAAGCCAAACGAAACCTACTCCTATCTAAAGTGCCGCGACAACACTAACTGGCCTCCGCAGAGTCAAGCAGATCACATTAGTGGACAGCAGGGCGCAGAAATCCACCGAACCGCCGTGTACATTAGAAAAGTCAAAGCTGCCCAAACCAAACCCAAACGAACACAACATAACCAAACATAGCATAACACCAAATAACATGCCGAGACCTCTAATTCTG
>NW_016972838.1:0-298 GCF_001483705.2 Eufriesea mexicana
TTACGATTCGTTAGGTTAAAAGAGGTTAGCCTTGACTTTGGTGCTATAGTAAGATACCATCTGCTTCCTTAGCCATGCTGTACTCTAATATTTTCAGCTTGTCTCACGGAATGCCAGCAATAGTCGCCTTGGCACGTTATGTATGGCCATGTTCCGTTCGGTAAGGGTTGGTTATGCTAAAATTGGGTAGAATACCTTTAGCTTTTGTGCTGTACAGAGCTATTCGGTGAAATTCTGTGCTCTACTGTCCCCTAGTATGTCCTCCTTGGCTCTGGGAATGGCAGCAATAGCCGTCTCG
>NW_016972838.1:314-585 GCF_001483705.2 Eufriesea mexicana
AGTTAGGCTATGTTTGGCTATGTCCTGCTTGTTCGGGTTAGGCTTGGGTAGCTTTGACTTCTCAGATATACACAGCAATTAAATGGATTTCTGCGTTCTACTTCCCGCTGACGTGTTCCGCTAGATTCTGGGGAGGCCAGCAAAAGTGATCGCGGTACGTTAGGTCGAGGTCGGATACGTTTCGTTATGTTACGGTTGGTTAGGTTAGGAGTGGATGGCTTTGACTTTGGTGCTACAGTCTGCTATTAGGTGGATCCCTGCCACCTACAGA
>NW_016972839.1:0-242 GCF_001483705.2 Eufriesea mexicana
TCTACTGGCGTGCTATAGCCGTCGCAATGATAGAGAATCTGGCTGGAAAGTTCAATTTTATTGTCATTTTCGACTAATCTCTTGGTGAGCTAACATTCTTCCATATAGAAGTAGGAAAGATTCAATTCACGTGCTATAGCCGTCGCAATGCTATAGAATCTGGCTGGAAAGTTCAATTTTATTGACATTTTCGACTAATATTGTGGTGAGTTAACTTGCTTGCATAAATAAGGAGGAAAGAT
>NW_016972839.1:294-521 GCF_001483705.2 Eufriesea mexicana
TTCAAGATTAGTGACATTTTCGACTAATATCGTGGTGACCAAGCTTCCTTGCTAAAGTAAGGGGGAGTGATACTGTTGGCGTGCTGTAGGCATTACAATGCAACAGAATCTTGCTGGAAAATTCAATTTTATTTACATTTTCGACTAATATTGTCGTGAGTTAACTTGCTTGCATAAATAAGGAGGAAAGACTCTGTTGGCGTGCTATAGGCATTGCAATGCTGTAG
>NW_016972840.1:0-248 GCF_001483705.2 Eufriesea mexicana
ATTTGTCGAAAATGTCAGCAAAATTGAATTTTCCACCGAGATTCCAGAGCACTGCAATGGCTATAGCACGCCATTAAATTCATTCCACACTATTTATGCAAGAAAGTTAGCTCTCCACGATATTAGACAAAAATGTCAATAAAATTGAATTTTCCAGGAAGATTCTGTAGCTTTGCTATGCCTATAGCACGCCAACAGATTCCTTCCTCCTCATTTATGCAAAAAAGGTAGCTCACCACGATAACAGT
>NW_016972841.1:0-486 GCF_001483705.2 Eufriesea mexicana
TACATACATCCTTACATACATCCATGCATACATCCATACATACATCCATACAAACATCCATACTTACATCAGCTCTTCCGCCCATCCACCCATCCACTCATCCACCCACGCATCCATACGTCCATGCATCCGTACATCCATACACACGTACATCCGTACATCCACACATGCATACACCCATACATACATAACACAAATACATCCATACATTCAAACAACCATACATGCATACATTCGTACATTCATACATGCATCCATCCATACATCCATAAATCAACACACCCATTCATCCACAATTCCATCCACCCATTCACTCATCCAACCATACGTACATCCACACATACATCCATACATACATCCATAACACATACATCCATACACACTCCCATCCACACATCCATACATACATGCTTACATACACCAATACATACATCCATACATACATCCATACTTCCGTACATCCGACCATCCATACATCCACCCATT
>NW_016972842.1:0-574 GCF_001483705.2 Eufriesea mexicana
CAGCAGTAGTGGTCTCTGCACCATAGATTCAGTTACGTTGCGTATGGTTATGTTAGGTTGTGACAATTTCTGTCAGGATAGCTTTGGCTCTCGTGCTGTACACAGCTGTTCGGTGTGTTCCTGCGCTCTGCTGTGCTTGAGTATTTTCTGGTTGGCTCTGGCGAGGCCAGCAATTGTGGTCTCTGCACGTTAGGCTGAGTTATCTTGCGTTCTGATAGGTTGGGTTTTGTTAAGTTCGTTGCCTGTAGCTTTGACTTTCGTGCCTTGCACTGTTGCGCCGTCGATTTCTGTTCTGTACTGTGCTCTAATGTAATCTGATTGGCCCTGTGGAGGCAAGCAACGATTGCCTCGGCACGATGTTGAGTATTGTAACGTTTGGTTATGTGACGATTGGATAGGTTTAGAGAGGACAGCTTCGACTTTTGTGCTATATACAGCTATTCTGTGGATTTCTGCGGCCTACTCTGCTCTAGTATGTTCTCCTTGGCACTGCGGAGGCCAGCAATATTCATCTCGGTACTTTAGGTTTTGCTCGGTTACGTTTGGTTAGGTTAGGCTGCGTTAGGTACGGTTA
>NW_016972843.1:0-241 GCF_001483705.2 Eufriesea mexicana
TCAATGAAATTGAATTTTCCGGCCAGATTCTATAGCATTGCAATGGTTTTAGTTTGCCAATACAATCTTTCCTCCTTGTTTATGCAAGATAGTTAGCTCACCACGATATTAGTCGAAAATGAGAATAAAATTGAAATTTCCAGCCAGATTCTACTGCATTGCAATGTCTATAGCACGTCAATACAATCTACCCTGCTTATTTAGGCAAGAGAGGTAGCTCACCACGATAATAGTCGAAACT
>NW_016972843.1:306-542 GCF_001483705.2 Eufriesea mexicana
CAATAGAATCTTTCCTCCTTATTTATGCAAGAAAGTTATCTCTTCCCGATATTAGTCGAAAAAGTTAATAAAATTGAATTTCCCAACCACATTCTATATCATTGCAATGTCTGCAGCATGCCAATAGAATCTAAACTCCTTATTGATGCAAGAAAGATAGCTCAGCGCGATATTACACGAAACTGTCAATAAAATTGGATTTTCCAGGACGATTCTATAGCATTGCAGTGTCTATA
>NW_016972844.1:0-266 GCF_001483705.2 Eufriesea mexicana
AGGTTAGGTTAGGTTAGGTTAGGATTGGTAGGGTTATGCTAGGTTAGGTGAGGTTAAGTTAGGATAGGTTATGTTTGGTCATGTCAGGTTAGGTCAGGTCAGGTCAGGTCAGTTCATGTCAGGTCAGTGTAGGTCAGGCCAGGCCAGGCCAGGCAATGGAAGGCCAGGTAAGATCAAGTCAGGTCGGGTCAGGACAGGTCATATCAGGCACGACCAGGCAATGTCAGGGCACGTCAGGTCAGGTCCGGTCAGGTCAAGTCAGGTCG
>NW_016972845.1:0-577 GCF_001483705.2 Eufriesea mexicana
GATGGATGGATGAATGCCTATATGGATTTGTGGATGTATGGATGTGTATATGTATGGATGTATTAATGGATGGATGTATGAATGGGTAAATGTATGGATGGATGGATGTATGGAAGGATGTATCTACGGATGGATGCATGAATGGCTGGATGGATTTGTGGATGTATGAATGTGTATATCTATGGATGACTATGGATGTATTAATGGATGGATGTATGAATGGGTAAATGTGTGGATGGATGGATGTATGGATGTATGTATGGATGTATGTATGGTTGGGTGGATGTATGGGTTGAAGGATTTATGGATGTGTGAATGTATGGATGTGGGCATGGGTGGATGTATGGATGGATGGATGTATCGATGTATATATGTATGGATGTATGGATGGATGGATGTATAGATGGGTGGAAGTACGTATTGATGGATTTATGGATACATGGTTGTGTGTATGTATGGATGCATGTATGGATGGATGTATGGATGGATGGAAGTATGGATGGATGGATGGAACTATGGATGGATGGATTTATGGATGTACGGATTTATGAATGTATGGATGTATGGTTGGACGGAT
>NW_016972846.1:0-672 GCF_001483705.2 Eufriesea mexicana
TAGCACTAACGTCTAAACTATCCTCTCCTAACCTAACCAATCGCGACATGACCGTACGTAACTTAACTCAACCTAAAGAGCAGCGGCCGCTACAGCTGGCTTCCCCAGATCCAACCAGAACACATTAGTGGAGAGTAGAACGCAGAAATACATAGAATCGCAGTGAGATCGCAGTGTATATCATAAGAGCCACAGCTACACAATCCTAACCCAAACCAGCAGAACATAGGCAAACATGGCATAACACAGTCTAACGCGCCGAGACAGCCATTGCCGCCCTCCCAGATCCAAGCAGGACATACTAAAGCACAGTAGAGCGCAGAAATTCGTCGAAGAGCAGTGTACAGCGCAAGAGTTAAGGCTACACTAACCAAACTTATCTCAACTCATCCTAACTGTACATAACCTGACTAAGCATAAGGCGCCGAGACCACTACTGCTGCCCTTCCCAGAGCAAAGATTAAAATGTTAGAGCACTGTAGGACGCAGGAATCAATCTAATAGAAGACTATAATACTCAAGACATGGCTATCCACTACTAAATCCACTACTAACGTAACGTATCGTAACATAACCAAACGTATCGTATCTCAAACTAACATACCGGGACCAGCGCTTCTGGCCACCCCAGAGACAAGCTGAGCACATTAGTGGAGAGTAGAACGCAGTAGT
>NW_016972847.1:0-529 GCF_001483705.2 Eufriesea mexicana
CAATGTAGAACGCCGTAATCGTCCGGACAGCAGTGTATGGCGCAAAGGTCGAATCCGTCCGTACCAAACGTAGCCAAACCTAACCTAACGAAGCGAAATGCATCTCAACCAAACGTGCTGCGAAGCAGTTTAAAGTAGAGCACACTAGAGGGCAGGGATCCACCGAATAACTGTGTACTGCACAAAACTCAATGCTATCCTAACCTAACACAACGTAACCTAACCAAACCGGACGTAATATATCTCAACCTAACGTGCGGCGAACACTACTGCTGGCCACCCGATAGTCGAGCAGAGTATAGTAGAGCAATGTGCAGCCCAGACATCCACCGAATTGCAGTGTATATCACAAAAGTAGAGCTACCAAGTCCTAACATAGCCAAACCTAGCATAACCGAAAGCAGCAAAACTCAGACTAACGTGCCGAGAACAATACTGCTGACATCCCCATAGCAAAGCGGAATAGACTAGAGCACAGCGGAGCGCAGAATTCCACCCAATAGCAGTGTGTAGCACAGAAGGCAAAGCC
>NW_016972848.1:0-431 GCF_001483705.2 Eufriesea mexicana
CTGCGTAGGCCAGACATAGCGTCCGCTGCGCGTTACGTTGAGTTAGCTTCCGTTTGTGTATGTTGCCTTTGGTTAGGTTAGAAGAGGGTGACTTTAACTTTTGCGCTATACACTGCTATTTGGAGGATTTCTGCGCTCTTCGTCGCTCTACGACACCCTACTCGGCTCTGGGCAGGCCAGAAACGGCGGTGGTGGCACGATAGTCTGTGTAAGGTTGCGTTTGGTTTGGTTAGGTTAGATTAGGGTTGGTCAGGATGGCTTCGGCTTTTGTGCTATACACTGATACCCCGCGAAATTCTGCGCTCTACTGTGCTCTGATATGCTCTGCTTGGCTCGGCGTAGCCCAGCAATAGAGGTCTCGGCGCGTTAGGTTTAGACATTCTACGTTTGGTTAGGTTAGGTTAGGTGTAGTTAAGTAAGGATACCCTTGT
>NW_016972849.1:0-975 GCF_001483705.2 Eufriesea mexicana
AATATCGTGGTGAGCTACCTGTCTTGAATAAATAAGAATGAAAGATTCCATTGGCGTGCTATAACCATTGCAATGCTATAGAATCAGCCAGGAAAACTCAATTTTATCGACATTTTCGTCTAATATCGTGGTGTGTTAATTTTCTTGGGTAAATAAGGCGGAAGGATTCTACTGGCGGGAAACAGCCATTGCAATGCTGTCGAATCTGCCGGGAAAATTCAGTTTGATTGTTATTTTCGACTAATATCGTGGTGAGCTAACTCCCTTGTATTCGTAAAGAGGAAGAATTATATTAGGTAACTAAAGCCATTGCAATGCTGTAGAATCTGGATGGAAAATTCAATTTTATTTGCATTTTCGACTAATATCGTGGTGAGCAAATTTTCTTGCATAAATAAGGAGGAAAGATTCTATTGGCGTGCTACAGCTATTACATAGCTATAGAAACAGGCTGAAAAATTCAGTACTATTGGCATTTTCGTCTAGTATCGTGGTGAGCTGACCTTCTTCCATATTTAGGCGGAAAGATTCTATTGGCGTGCTATAGCCATTGCAATGCTATAAAATCGGGCTGGAAAACTCAATTACATTGATATTTTCGACTAATATGGTGGTGAGCTAACTCATTTACATACGTAAGGAGAAAGGATTCTATTGGCGTACTATAGCCGTTGCAATGCTACAGAATCTGGCTGGAGAGTTCAATTTTATTTACATTTTCGCCTAATATAGCGGTGAGCAAACCTTTCAGCGCATAATGTGACAAGATTGTATTGGTATGCTATAGCCATTGCATGGCAACAGAATAGTAGAATCAGGCTGGAATACTCAGTTTTATTGACATTTTCGAGTAATATGGAGGTAAGCTAATTTTCTTGCTTCGATAAGGAGGAAGGACAGTTTTGGCGTGCTACGGCCATGGCAATGCTTCAGAATCTGCCAGGAAAATTCAATTTTATTGACATTTTAGACCAA
>NW_016972850.1:0-643 GCF_001483705.2 Eufriesea mexicana
ATTAAAGTCAATTATTTTATTACATCTCGAGTCCTTGTCTTTTCTTTCACAAGTAAATTCCTTATTCATTATCAATATTTTCTTTCAATATTTAAATTTAAATAATTCGTTAATTTTGTAAAGTAAAATCATTGCATATAAGTTGCAAATATACAAGATAAAAGAACGTTAATCCGTTAAATAAACGCTAATCATGTTCTTAGATCAGGATTTTCAGGTTTAACCCTTTCCGTGTTCATTGCCAGGAACTCACTCACGTGCCCAGGTGCTACTTGTGTGAGTGAAAGGCAATGGACATGATGACCATAGTTCATAAGCTTGTAATAATTTTTGTGGCGGCTGACGATGAGTTAGGGTATCGTGCACGACGTATTTTCCACATTGTGTGTGTGGTTAGGTTGTGGAATTACGTCGTTCGTATAATTATTTCACTCGATTTTCCGAGTATTTATATTTATGAATTTTGAAAATTCATACGTATTAGAGAACATAATCTGCTATTAAATACTGCAGATTATAGATAGTATAAACGCGGTAATTTTACTAATTTTCGTACTTACACGATTATAAACTTTTTTATCGGAAATTGATATACTCGCGCTTTACGCAAAGGTCTCTAGCCATTGTCAGCCGATTTCAGGAA
>NW_016972851.1:0-606 GCF_001483705.2 Eufriesea mexicana
TATGGATGTATGGATGTATGAATGTATGGATGTATGGATGGATCGATGTATGGATGGATCGATATATGGATGTATGGATGTATGGATGAGTGCATGGATGGATGAATGTATGTATGAATGAATGGATGTAAGAATGTATGGATGTATGCATGTATGGATGTATGGATGTGTGGATGTATGGACGTATGGACGTCAGAATTTATGGATGCACGTGTGTATGGATGTGTGGATTTATGTATGGATATATTGATCTATGTATGTATGTATGTATGGAAGAATGGATTGCTGGATGGATGTATGGATGGATAGATGTATGGATGTATGGATGGGTGGATTTATGGATGTGTGGATGTATGAATGTATGGATGGATGGATATATGGATGGATGGATGTATGGAAAGATGGATGTATGGATGGTTGTATGTATGGATGAATGGTTGTGTGAATGGACGGATGTATTTATGAGTGGACGGATGTGCGTATGTATGAACGTATGGATGTACATGTACGGATGTATGGATTTATAGGTGTATGGTTGTGAGGATGGATAGGCGTATTGATGGATGTATGTGTGGATGGCAGGATATATGGATGGCTGGATGTATT
>NW_016972852.1:0-638 GCF_001483705.2 Eufriesea mexicana
AGCCCAGTTTTATGGACATTTTCGACTAATATGGTGGAGTGTAAACTTTTCGGCATAAATAAGGAGGAAAGATACTATTGGTTTGTTATATCCAACGCATTGCAGTTGTATGTGGCGGGAGAGTACAATTTTATTGAAATGTGCGACTAATATCGTAGTGAGCAACCATTTCTGCATAAATAAGGGGGGAAGATCCTATTTGTTTGCTGTGGCCGCTGCATTGCAATAGTATCTGACTGGAAAGTTATATTTTATTGACATTTTCGACAAATATGGCGGAGTGCAAGCTTTTCTGCATATATAAGGAGGTAGGTCCCATCGGTTTGCTATAGCCATTGCATTGGCATAGAATCTGTCCGAAAAGATCAATTTTAATGAAATTTTCGACTAATATCGCTGTGAGCAAGCTTTCCTGCATATATAGGGTGTAAACAATATATTGGTTAGATATAGCCGTCGCAATGCAATAGAGTCTGACAGATAAGTTCTATTTTATAGAAATTTTCGACTAATATCGTGGTGGGCATCCTTTTCTGCGGAAATAAGATGGGCAGATCCTATTGGTTTGCTATAGCCACAGCGTTGCAATGGAATCTGTCTGAAAAGATCAATTATAATGACATTTTCGACAAATATGG
>NW_016972853.1:0-859 GCF_001483705.2 Eufriesea mexicana
GGCAGATTACATTTTATTGACATTTTCGACAAATATCGTGGTGAGCTAACTTTCTTGCATAAAAAAGGAGGAAAGATTACATTGGCAAGCTATAGCCATTTCAATGCTATAGAACCTGGACGGAAAATTCAATTTTATTGACATTTTCGACTAATACCGTGGTGAGCTAACTTCCTTGCATACGTAAGGAGGAAAAGTCCTTTTGGAGTGCTATATCCACCGCAATGCAGAAGAATCTGACTGGAAAATTTAATTTTATTGACATTTTCTACTAATATCGTGGTGAGCTAACGTTCTTGCATAAATAATGGGGAAGGATTCGCCTGGCGTGCTACAGCCATTGCAATGATATTGAATGTGCCTGACACATTCAATTTTATTGACATTTACGACAAATATCGTGGTGAGATATCTTTCTTGCATAAACAAGGGGGAAAGATTATATTGGCAAGCTATAACCATTTCAATGCTGTAGAATCTGGACGGAAAATTCAATTTTATTGACATTTTCGAATAATATTTTGGTGCGCTACCTTTCTTGCATAAATAAGGAGGAAAGATGCTTTTGGCGTGCTATAGCCATTGCAATGATATAGAATCTGGCTGCAAGTTTCAATACAAGTTTCAATTTTATTGACATTTTCGACAAATATAGTGGTGAGCTATCTTTCTTGCATAAACAAGGAGGAAAGATTATATTGCCATGCTATAACCATTGCAGTGCTCTAGAAACTGGCTGGAAAGTTCAATTTTATTGACATTTTCATCTAATATCGTGGTGAGCTACCTTTCTTAAATAAACAAGGAGGAAAGATTATATTGGCAAGCTATGACCATTGCAATGCTATAGAATCTGGCC
>NW_016972854.1:0-601 GCF_001483705.2 Eufriesea mexicana
CTCGTTAGGCTGTGGTATGTTACGATACGTTAGGTTATGTTTATTTGCGTTGGGCTCGGATACCTTTGACCTTATTGGCAAAAACCGCTATTCTGTGGATTCCTGCGCCATGAGGGTCTCTACCATACTCTGCTCGACGCTGTGGAGGCCTGAAATAGTGGTCGCTGCGCGTTGGGTTTGTTTAGGTTACGTTTGGGTATGTTACGATTGGCTATGTTAGGATAGGATAGCTCTGACTTTTGTGCCACACATTGCAACGCGCCGGATTTCCGCTGTCTACTGTGCGCCTGTGTATACTGGAGGTCCCTGGGAGGCCAAAAAGTGGTCTCGGCGCGTTCGGTTTAGTAGTGTTACGTATGTTTATGTTACGGTTGGCTAGGTTAGGATACGATAGTCCCGACTTTTGTGCTGTACACTGCTATTCGTGGGATTTTCATACCCTAATGCGCTCTAACATCTTCTTCTTGCCTCCGGGGAGGCCAGCAGTATTGGTCACGTCAGGTTAGGTTGAGTTACACTACGTATGGGTTGGTTGGCATAGGTCAGGTTGTGCGAGGGTATCTTCAGCTTTTGTGCTTTGCACTGCAATGCGGTGGAATTC
>NW_016972855.1:0-1028 GCF_001483705.2 Eufriesea mexicana
TTTTGACCCCGGTTTTTTTCATTTATCCGCGTAGAGTGAATTATTTCTTAACGGGATTGGATAGTTTTTTTGCGTTTACAATGTAAATTTATAATAAAAGTGAAAAAGATTAATAAATTATTTTCTATTAGGTAAATGTATAAACTACTTGTATTAAAATGTACCTATAATTTACAAAAAGTTTATAAATATTTACATTGATAGTAATAACAAATTAAAATTGTTAATAACAAATTGTTCGCAACGTACATTTATAGTAAAGATGAAAAAATTGATAAATTATTGGCCATGAGAGTGGAAAATTAATAATTAATAAAATCGACGAAGTTCGAAAATTTCCGGTTGGAGTGAGGAGCTCGGCCGATCGGAGGCTATATAAGGAGCGACGCGACGCAGGAAAACTCTTTTGTCGCTTCGTCTTTGGAAGTGTAACATCTAAATTTCCGTGGTGCGCGAGGGGTGAGTGTTCTGTTATTTTCTTTGTTGAGAATGCGAATATTTCGTATAATATTCGAATGTCTCATCGTTAGATTCTTTATGTCTCATCGTTGGGTTGTTCCATCTATATCGTTTATTATTGTAGTTCATATTCGTTTCGCTTTTATTGTCTTTGCTCTTACTAATTCGTTTCATTTCAGATTTATATATTTCCTTTTCAGGTTTATACATTTTCTTTTCAGTTTATATATTTTCTTTTTAGGTTTTCAAGTCTTTCAAGATTTCACTCGTGTATTTAGACCTAAGTAGTTATAAGCAGTTATAAGATAGATATCTAGACTAAGTTTCACGTGCGCGCTATCTGTATAAAGGTAAACTACCTAATTTGGAGCGAATTTCATATTCTTTCTACCTTATCCCTCTCGTTATCAAACAGAACGTAATTATTCTCGCGATAATCGCGATTATTCTTAAGTACCGACTATCCTACGTGACGTACTCTAGTGTACTCGACAATTCCACGCTTCATAAGTCATCCTCGCGACTCGTTTCGACACTCACCCTCGCCACTGCCACCCTTGTCACGCATC
>NW_016972856.1:0-233 GCF_001483705.2 Eufriesea mexicana
TCTATCCTCTCCTAACCTAATCAAACGTAATATCAGCAAACATAACATAGCTCAACCTGACGTTCCGCGAGCATTATAGCTGGCAACCCTTGAGCCAAGCCGAACAAGTTAGGCGGGTGTGGAAGGCAGAAGTTCATATAATCGCAAAGTATATCAGGATATTCAAAGATACCCGAACCTAACCCAAACGAAGGGAACATAGACGAACTTTGCCTAACTCCAGCTAACGTACC
>NW_016972856.1:310-522 GCF_001483705.2 Eufriesea mexicana
AGCAGGGTACAGTACAAAAGTTGAAGCTATGCTATCCAAACATAGCCTAACTCAACCTTTCCGTACGTAACCTGACTCAACGTAACGCGCCGAAGCTACTATTGGTGGCCTGCCCAGGGCCAAGCAGAAGACACTAGAGCAATGCAGGACGCAAAAATCTACCTTATAACAGACAACAGCGCGAAAGACAAACCTATCCTCCCCAAACCTAA
>NW_016972857.1:0-300 GCF_001483705.2 Eufriesea mexicana
TGGCATTCCCAGATATCTAAGGACACGAACAAACAGAATATACCAGAGCACAGTAGAGCACAGTAATCCACCGCACAGCAGTGAATAGCGCAAAAGCCGTAGATACCCTAACCTAACCAGAACTAATCCAACATAACCAAATGTAGCATAACCCAGCATTTCGTGCCGCGACTACTATTGCTGTTATCCCCAGAGTCGAGCAGATCATGCTAGAGGACAGTAGAGTGCAGAAGGAATTGATGTCGCAGTCTACAGCACAACAGTCATAGATTTACGCAACTAACACATGCTAGCATAACA
>NW_016972858.1:0-1232 GCF_001483705.2 Eufriesea mexicana
GTTGGGGTAGCTTTGACTTTTCTGATATACACTGCGATTCTATGGATTTCTGCGTTCTTCTCTTCACTATTGTGTTATGCTTTGCTCTGGGGAGAACTGTCATGGAGGTTGCGGCACCTTAGGTTGAGGTAGGTTACGTTTGCTTATATTAAGTTCGGTTAGATTAGGAGGAGGCTGCTTTGACTTTAGCGCTATGGTCTGCTACTAGGTGGATCTCTGCACGCAACAGTGCTGCAATATTTTCAGCTTGGCTCTGGGAATGCCAGCAATGGCAGCGTCGGCACGTTACGTTGAGTCATGTTACGATCAGGTTTGTTGGGTCAGGCTATGTTTGCGCAGGGAATCTTTACCTTTTGTGCTGAACACTGCTTATCGGTGGACTTCTGCGATTTGCTGTGCTGTAATATTTTCTGCTCGACTCTGGGGAGGCCAGCGATAGTGGCCTCTGCACGTTGGCTTGCGATATATTACGTTTGCTTAGGTTAGGCTATGTTTGGTTCTGTAAGATTTGCTGTGGCCTTAGTGCCATACTCTGATATTCGGTGGATTCCTGCGCTCTATTGCGCTCTACTACATTCTGCTCGACCCTGGGGAAGCCAGAAACACTTGCCTCGGCTCGCTGATTTATGTTATGTTATGTTTGGTCGAGTGAAGGTTGGTTATGTGAGGATATTGTAGCATTGACTTTTGTACTGTATACTGCTATTCGGTGGAATTCTGCGTTGTAGTGTGCTCTAGTATGTTCCGCTTGTCCCTGTGGGGACCATCAATAGCGGTCTCGGTACGTTGGATAGAGTTATGCTACGTTTGGCTATGTTGCGTATGTTAAGGTTAGGACTGGACATCCTTGACTTTTGTGCTATACACTGCAATGTGGCGGGTTTCTGCGAACTACTGTTCTCTAGTACACCATGCTTCTCCCTGTGGAGAAGAGCAATAGTGGTCTCGACACGTTAGGTTGTGTTTTGTTACGTTTGGTTAGGTTAGGATACGTCAGGTTATGTTAAGATATCTTCGACTTTGGGCCTGAACACTATAATGCGGCGGATATCTGCGCTCTACTGTGCTATTGTGTATTCTGCTTGGCTAGGGTGTGGCCAGCAGTAGTGATCTCGGCACACTATGCCGAGTAATCTTCCGTTTGGCTATGCTTCGTTTGCTCAGGTTAAGACATGGTAGCTTAGACTTTTGTGCTATACACTGCACTTCGGTGGACCCCTGTGCTCTACATT
>NW_016972859.1:0-1201 GCF_001483705.2 Eufriesea mexicana
AGCCTGACCAAACGCAGCATAACTATACGTAACGTATAAAAATCAGGGGTGCCACGGCCATTAGTGCTGGCCTCGCCAGCGCCAATCAGAATATATGAGAACAGAGCAGCTGAAATAGACCGAATAGCAGTGTACAGCACAAAAGTCAAAGCTATACCGACCAAACGTAGCCAAGCCTAGTCTAACCAAACGTAGCATGACAAAGACTAGTATGCGGCGACATCCATTCCTGGCTTCCGCAGAGGCAGGCAGAATATATTCGATGAAATTGGAGCGCACAAGTCAATAGAATCGCAGTGAATAGCAGGGAACGTCAAAGGGGACGAAACCTAGCCTGTGCTAACATAACCTACCACAACGTAACATCATCCAACCTAACGTGCCGCGGCATCCATTTCTGGCCACCCCAGAGCAATGCAGGGCATATTAGAGCACAGAAGAGAGCTGGAATCCACGGAAGAATGGTGCATATCACGAAAGTCACTGTCATCCTAACCAAACTTAACCCAACGTGACCCAATCAAACGTAACCTATCAAAACCTACAATGCCGCAACGACCATTGCTGGCCTCCCGGGAGTCGAGCAGAGTATAGTAGAGCAATGAAGAGAGCGGTTATCCGCCGAAGTGCAGAGTGCAGCACAAAAGTTTAAGCTACCCTGTCCTTACCTAATTAAGCGGAACATAACTCAGACTAACGTGCCTAGACCACTGATGCTGCCCTTCCCATAGCGAAGCAGAACATATTAGAGGAGAATAGAGTGCAGAAATCCTGAGAATCGCAGTGCACAGCACAGTAGTCGAGGCTACTGTATCCTAACGCAGCCAAACGCAACATAACCGAACGTGGCATAGCTCTACCTATAGTGCCGAGACCATTATTGCTAGCCTCTCCAGAACAAGGCAGAGAATATGATATCAGAGTGGAGCGCAGAAATCCTCCGTACAGCAGCGTATAGCACAAAAGTCGACGCCATCGCAACAAAACCAAGAACATCCTAACAGGACGAGGCCTCAATTGCTGGCCTCCGCAGAGCGAAGCAGAACATATTATAGCACAGCAGAGCGCAGAAATCCAGCGGAAAGCAGTGTATCGCAAAAAGGACAAAGCTATCCTAACCAAACAGAGCCAAACCTTTCCCAACCAAACGTAAACTAGCTAAACCATGCGCGCCACGATCACTGTTGCTGACCTCCTCCGA
>NW_016972860.1:0-1394 GCF_001483705.2 Eufriesea mexicana
TTGTCTCTCGGAATGACAGCATTAGCGGTCTCGGCACGTTAGGTGCAGTTATGTTATGTTAAGCTTCGCTACGATTGGTTAGGTTAGGAGAGGATCGCCTCGACTTTAGTGCTATTGCCTGTTATTGGGTGGGTATCTGCGCCCTACTGTGCTCTAATATTTTCAGCTTGGCTCTGTGTTCGCCAGCAATAGTGGCCTCGGCACGTTATGGAGGGCCAGGTTAGGTTCGGTTAGGATCGGTTAGACTAATTTTGGTTAGCGTTGCTTTAACTGTTGTGCTGTACACTGCTATTCGGTGGACTTCTGCACTCCACTGCGCTCTAGTATGTCCCACTTGGCGCTGAAGGGGGCTTAAATGGCGTTCTCAGCACGTTTGTTTGAATTAGTCTATGTTTGTTTACGTTCTGTTGGTTCGAGATTGCTTTGGGTAGCTTGGATTATCCTAATATGCACAGCGATTCTATGGATCTCTGCGATCTACTCCCCATTCGCGTGTTCTGCTCGGCTCTGGAGAGTATAGCAATAATGCTGGCGGCACGTTAGGTTGGGTTAAGTTACGTCCGTTTATGTTACGTTTGGTTAGGTTAGGGGAGGATAACTTTGTCTTTAGTGCTATATACCGCTATTATGTGGATCTCTGCGCCCTACAGTGCTCTAATATTTTCAGCTTGGCTCTGGAAAGGACAGCAATAGTTGTCTCTGCACGTTCCGTTTAGTCATATTAGGACCGGTTAGTTTGGGTTAGGCTAAATTTTGTTAGGGTAGCTATAACTTTTGTACTGTACTCACCTATTCAGTGGATTTCTGCACTCTACTGCGCTCTAGTGTGTATTCCTTGGTTGCCGGGGTGTGGGGGGGTCAGCAATGGCGGTCTCGGTACGTTGGTTTGCGTTAGGCTACGTTCGGTTATGCCCTGTCGGTTTGGATTTGGTTTGGGTAGCTTTGAGTTTTCTGATATACACTGCTAATCTACGGTCTTCTGCACTCTACTCTCCACTAGTGTGCTCTGCTTGGCTCTGTGGAGGCTAGCAGGAGTGTTCGCTGCGTGTCAGCTTGAGGTAGGAAGCGTTTGGTTATGTTACGATTGGTTAGGTATGGTTATAGTCTGCATCTATGTTGATTTCTGCGCCCTACGGTGCTCTAACGTTTCCAGCCTGGCCCTGGGAATGCCAGCAATAGTGGTCTCGGCACGTTATGTTGAGCCAGGCTCCGTTCGGTTAGGTAGGGATTGGCTAAATTTGGTTAGGATAGTTCTACCATTTGTGCTGTGAACTGCTAGTCGGTGGGTTTCTGCGCTCTAGTGTGCTCGGGCATGTAACGCTTCGCACTGTGGAGGGTAGCAAACGCGGCCTATGCACGTTAGGCTGAATTATGCTACGTTTGTCTATGAAATG
>NW_016972861.1:0-259 GCF_001483705.2 Eufriesea mexicana
ATTGCAAAGGCTATAGCACGCCAAAAGGATCATTCCTCCTCACTTATGCATGGAATCTGGCTCCCCACGATATTATTCGAAAATGTCAAAAAAATTGTTTTTTCCGGCCAGATTCTATAGCATTGCAATGGTTATAGCTTGCCAATATAATCTATCCTCCTTGTTTATGTAAGAAAGATAGCTCACCACGATATCTGTCGAAAATCTCAAAAAAATTGAATTTTCCAGGTTGATTCTATACCATTGCAATGGTTACAAC
>NW_016972862.1:0-1927 GCF_001483705.2 Eufriesea mexicana
GCAAGAGCGGTATCGGCAAGTTAGGCTGAGTTACACTGCAATGATGTGGACTTCAGCACTCTACTTTGCTCTGGTATATTCTTATTGGCTCTGTGTAGGTTAGCAGTAATTGCCTAGGCTCGTTAAGTTGAGATACGTTACGTTAGGCTATGTTATGTTTGGATAGGTTAGGCTAGGATAACTTTGACTTTTGCGCTGTAAACTGCTGTTCGGTGGATTTCCGCGCAATACAGTGATCTACTATGCACTGCTTTGCTTTGAAGAGGGCGCAAATCATGGCCGCGGCGCGTTAGTTTGTGTTAGGTTACGGTTGGTTTGTTTGGGTTTTTATGGGTTAGGTTAGGATATCTATGACTTCTGTTCTGTACACGGCATTGCGGTGGACTTCTACGCCCAACTGCGCTCTAGTATGTTCTGCTTGGCTCTGGGATGCCAGAAATTGTGGTCACGGAACGTTAGATTCTGTTTCGTTAGGTTTGGTTAGCTTAGGATAGCCTGGGTTGGGATAGGTTAGCTTCGACTCTTCTGCAATACATTGCCATTGCATGGACTTCTGCATTGAACTCCCATTTAATATGATCTGCTGGGAGATGGGGTAGCCGGCAATAGTGGACTCGGCTCGTTACTTTGGTAGGTCTACGTTCCGTCTGGACAGATTAGGTCAGGTAATGTTCGGGTACCTTATCCGTTTGTGCCCTTCGCTGCTCTTTGGTGGCTTCCTGCGCTCTAATGTGCTCTAACGTTATCCGCTTGGCTCTGGGGATTCTAGTAATAGTGGTCTCGGGAAGTTAGACTTTGTTAGGCTATGTTTGGGTATGCGTTGATTGTTTAGGTTAGGAGAGCATAGCTTTGACCTTTGTGTTATATTCTCTTACTCGGTGGATATCTGCCTTCTGCTCTGCAGTGTCACTCTCAGCTAGTCTCTGTGGGCGCCTGAATTGTGGTCGCGGAACGTTAGGTTGAGATATGTTACGTGTGGTTAGCTTAAGTTTGGCAACGTTTGGTTAGGATAGCTCCAACTTTTATGCTGTAAACGGCATTTCTGTGGATTTTTGCTCTCTACATTGATCTAATTCTCTCTGCTTGGCTCTGTTCAGGAGATCAATGGTAGTCACGGCAACTTGTGTTGCGTTATGCTACGTTTGGTAGGACCAGCCTAGGGAAGGCTAGGTCAGGGTATCTTTGGCTTTTGTGCTTTACACTACCAGTCTGTGGACTTGTGCGCGCTACTCTCCTCTAACACGTTGTTCTTGGCGATGGGGAGGCCAGCGATAGTGGTCGCGTCACGTTAGGTTGAATTCCGCTACGTTTGGTTACATTAGGACTGGGTAGGACCGACTTTCGTGCTATATACTTCTATTCGGAGGATTTCTGCGCTCCACGCTGCTATACTATACTCTGCGTGGCGCTGAGAATGCCAGAATTATTGGTCTTGGCGCGTTAGGTTGTGTTAGCTTACGTTTCGTTATATAATGTTAGGACAAGTTCGGCAAGGACAGCTTTGGCTTTCGTGCTATACACTGTTGTTCGGTGAATTTCTGCGCTCTACTGTGCTCCTAAATGAGAATTCCAGGAATATTGGTCTCGGCACGTTACGTTTATCCATGTTACGTTTGCGTAGCCTATGTTTGGTAAGTTTCTTCATGGATAGCATTGACCAAGGTGCTATACACTGCTGTTCCGTAGATTTCTGCGATCTACTGTGCTCTAACACATTCTGCTTTTATGTGTGGGTGCCTGCAATCGAGGTCACGTCATGCTAGGTTGAAATAGGATACTTCTGGTTATGTTGCGTTTGGCTAGGCTAAGCTATGCTACTATGATTTTCGTACTATACACTGCTACTTGGTGCATTTCTGCTTTCTACTGTGGTCTAACATATTCTGCGTGCCTCTGGGGCGGCCAGCCATATTGACCCCGTCACGTT
>NW_016972863.1:0-564 GCF_001483705.2 Eufriesea mexicana
TCGAAAATGTCCATAAAATATTATTTTCCAGACAGATCCCATAGCATTGCAATGGCTATAGCAAGGCAATAGGATATTTCTTCCTTAATAATGCAAGAAAGATAGCTCACCACGGTATTAGTCGAAAATGTCAATAACATTTAATTTTACAGCCAGGTTCTATAGCATTGCAATGGCTATAGCACGCCAATATGATGTTTCTTCCTTATTTATGCAAGAAAGTTAGCTTACCACGATATTAATATATTAATCGAAAATGTCAATAAAATAGAATTTTCCATCCAGATTCTATAGAATTGCCGTGACTATAGTACGCCAGTTGGACCTTTCCTCCTTCTATATGCAAGAGAGACAGCTCACCACGATATTAGTCGAAAATGACAATAAAATTGAATTTACCAGCCAGATTCTGTAGCATCGCAATGACTATAGCGCGACAGTAGAACCTTTCCTCCTTATATGACCAAGAAAGTTAGGTCACCACAATATTAGCCGAAAATCTAAATAAAATGTAATTTTAAAGACAGATTCTATAGCATTGCAATGGCTATAGCACGCCAATAG
>NW_016972864.1:0-557 GCF_001483705.2 Eufriesea mexicana
TGGTTAATTTAGGTTATATCCGGTTATGTTAGGATATCATCAACTTTCGTGCTTTAAACTTCAGTGCGGCGGATTTCTGCGCCCTACTGTGCTCCAGCATAGCCTCTTTTGCTCTGGGGAGGTCTGCATTAGTGTTCTAGTCATGTTAGGTTGAGCTATGTTACGTCGGGCTTTGCTACGTTTTGTTAGGTTAGTCTACGGTAGCTTTGACTTTTGCGCTGTTCAGCTGTTCACAGCTATACTCTGGATTTTTGTGCTCCACTATGATATAATGATCCCTGATTTGCTCTGCCAATTCCAGAAGTTGTGGCCGCGGCGGGCTAGTTAGGGACATGTTACGTTATGTTAGATTACGTTTGTTTGTGTTAGGTTGGGATACTTTTGACTTTCGCGGTAGGCGCTGCCATTCTATGGACCTATCCATTCTATTCTCCTCTAATATGCCCTTTTTGGCGACGGGGAGGCCAGCAACAGTTGCCTCGGCACGTTAGATTGTGATAGGGTACGTTCGGTTAGGTTACGTTATCTTTGGTTAGGCTTGGATGCCTTCGACTTTT
>NW_016972865.1:0-459 GCF_001483705.2 Eufriesea mexicana
TATGCAAGAAAGTTAGCTCACCACTATATTAGTCGAAAATGACAATAAAATAGAACTTTCCAGACAAATTCTAATGCATTGCAATGGCAATAGCATGCCAATAGAATCATTCCACCTCATTTATGCAAGAAAGATAGCTCACCTCGATATTAGACGAAAATGTCAATAAAATTAAATTTTCTTGCCAGATTCTACTGCATTGCAATGGCCATAGCGCTCCAGAAGTATCTTTCCTCCTTACTTTGGGAAGAAAGTCATCTCACCACGATATTAGTAGTAAATGACAATAAAATTAATAAAATTGAACTTTCCAGTCAGATTCTATAGCATTGCAATGGCAACAGCACGCCAACAGAATCTCTCCTCCTTATTTATGCAAGAAAGGTAGCTCACCATGATATTAGTCGAAAATGTCGGTGAAATTGAATTTTCCACCCAGATTCCAGAGCATTGCAATGG
>NW_016972866.1:0-849 GCF_001483705.2 Eufriesea mexicana
TTCTATTGGAGTGGTATAGCCACCGCAATGCGGAAGTATCTGTCTGGAAAATTCAATTTGATCCACATTTTCGACTAATATCGTGGTGAGCTAACTTTCTTGCATAAACATGGAGGGAAGATTCTATTGGCGTGCTATAGGCATTGCATTGCTATACATGCTGGATGGAAAATTCAATTTAGGCATTGCATTGCTATACATGCTGGATGGAAAATTCTATTTTATTGACATTTTCGTCTAATATCGTTGTGAGTTAACTTTCTTGCATAAATAAGGAGGAGAGATTCTATTGGCGTGCTATAGGCATTGCAATGCTATAGGATCGTTCTGGAAAATTCAATTTTATTGACATTTTCGACTAAAATCGTGGTGAGCTATCTTCCTTGCATACGTTAGGAGGAAAAATTCTATAGGAGTGGTATAGCCACCGCAATGCGGATGTATCTGTCTGGAAAATTCAATTTGATCGACATTTTCGACTAATATCGTGGTGAGCTAACTTTCTTGCATAAATAAGGCGGAAAGAATCTATTGGCGTGTTATTGCCATCGCAGTGCCAAAGAATCTAGTGGGAAAAATCAATTTTGTTGACATTTTCAACTATTATGGTGGTGAGCTAACTTTCTTGCATAAATAAGGAGGAAAGAATCCATTGGCGTGCTATGGGCATTGCAATGCTATAGAATCTCGCTGGAAAATTCAATTTTATTGTCATTTTCGACTAATGCCGTGGTGAGTTAACTTTCTTGCATAAATAAGGAGGAAAGAATCCATTGGCGTGCTATGGGCATTGCAATGCTATAGAATCGTCGTGGAAAATTCAATTTTATTGACATTTTCGACTAATAC
>NW_016972867.1:0-547 GCF_001483705.2 Eufriesea mexicana
CAAGTAGTTGGCTGTACTTGCCATTGAATTGAAGGCGTTAGGCGATCTAATCGCCAAGCTGTGGCAGCTTATAGATTTTGAATAGACTTTTTCTCTGGCAAGTAGATGGCTGTATTTGCCATTGGATTGAAGGCGTTAGGCGATCTATCCACCAAGCTGTAGAAGGTTATAGATTTTGTATAGACCTATCCTCTGGCAAGTAGATGGCTGTACTTGCCAATGGATTGAAGGCGATAGGCGATCTAATTGCCAAGCTATAACAAGTTATAGATTTTGAATAGATCTGTTCTATAGTAGATGGCTGCACTTGCCATTGGATTGAAGGCGTTAGGCGCCCTATTCCCCAAGCTATAACAGATTATATATTTTGAACAGACCTATTCTCTGGCAAGTAGATGGATGTACTGGCCATTGGATTGAAGGTGTTAAGCGATCTATTCACCATGCTACAACAGGTTATAGATATCGGATAGACCAATTCTCCGGCAAGTAGATGGCTGTACTTGCCATTGGATTGAGGGCGTTAGGCGATCTAATCGCCAAGCTG
>NW_016972868.1:0-216 GCF_001483705.2 Eufriesea mexicana
CCGTACTTCCATCCATCGATACTTCCATCCATCCATACATCCATACATGCATCTATACATCGACACATCCATACGCCCATACATTCATTGATGCATCCGTTCATCCACCCATCCTTCCACCCACACTTCAGTCAATGCACGCATCCATTCATCCACCCAGGCATCCATACATCCACGCATACGCACATCCATACATTCGTACATCCGTGCATCCAT
>NW_016972868.1:247-1327 GCF_001483705.2 Eufriesea mexicana
CTCTACACCAATACATCCATCCATCCATATATCTATGCATCGACACATACATCCAACTATTATTCCATCCATCCATGCACCCTGCCATCCATCCATGTATCCCTTCATCCACCCATCCATCCAGCCACACATCCATCCAGCCACACATCCATCCATCCATACATACGTAAATCCGTCAATCCGTACCTCAATCCTTCCATTCATCCATCCATCCACATAGCCATTCATCCACACATACATCCATTCATACATCCATTTTCCCATACACCGATCCATTCATACATCCACCCATCCATACATCCTTCGAACCATACATCCTTCGAACCATACATCCAACAATCCATACTAGCACCCATCCATACATCCATCGATCCATACATCTATCCATCCGTACCATACATTCATACATCCACACATCCACATAGCCATCCATTCATACTACCATACAACCATACATACATCCATACATACATCCATACATACATCCGTCCATTCATACATCCGTCCACTCATACATCCGTCCACTCATACATCCATCCATCCATACATCCATACATATATACATCCAGAGATCCATTCATCCGTACATCCATACATTCGTACATCCATACGTACACACATCCATACATCCATACAACGATCCATACATCCATACATCCGTACATCCATGCATACATCCATGCATACATCCATGCAAACATCCATACTATCATCCATACAAGCATCCATACATACATCCATTCCTCCGTCCATTCACGCATCCTACACATCCACACATCCATGCCTCCGTTCATCCATATATTCTTACATCCATACATCCATGCATACATACATCAGTACATCCATACATTCGTACATCCATACATACATATATGCATACATCCATACATCCATACATCCATCCGTCCATCCATACATCCATACATCCGTACATCCATAAGTCCTTCCATTCGTACGTCTATCATTCGATACCTCCATCCATCCATACATCCATACATCCATACATCGATCCATCCTTACATCCATACACTCATACATCCATACATCCATAAGTCCATCCACCCATGCCTCTGTCCATCC
>NW_016972869.1:0-1254 GCF_001483705.2 Eufriesea mexicana
AAAACCATCGAATAACAGTACATACAGCGAGAGTCAAAGCTATCCATGCCAAACCCAAACTAAGATAGCCTAAATGAACGATGCCTAACGCAACCTAACTTGCAGAGACCACTCTTGCCCTCCACACTAGAGCCAAGCATATCATACTAGAGCACACAAGAGCGCAGAAATCCTTCGAATAGCAGTGTGCAGCACAAAGGTCAAAGCCACGCGAACCGAACTTAACATGACCTAACATAAACAAGCGTAAAATAACTCAACCTAACGTGCCCACAACGCTATTGCTATCCTCCCCAGTGCCAAGCAGATTATTCTAGTGCACCGTCGAGCGCAGAAATCCGCCGCACTCGCGTGTAAGGCAGAAACGTAGAAGGTATTCTAACCAAACGTGATCTAACCTATCCAAACCAAACGTAACCAATCCCTTCCTAACGTGCCTAGCCCACTGCTGCTGGCCTCGCAATCGCCGAGCATGGCATATTAGAGGAGAGTAGAGCGCAGAGGTCCATAGGATGGCAATGTATAGCAGGATGGTCAAAGATATCCAAACCTAACGCAAACAAACGTGACCCAACAAAACCCAAAGCGCCGCAGCCACTATCTCTGGAATTCCCAGAGCAAGGCAGGGCATATTGGATCACAGTACGGCGCAGAAATCCACCGAATAGCAGTGTACGGCAGAAGAGTCAAAGCTACCCTATCTTAACCTAACCAACCATAACACAGCCATACGTAACCTAACTCAACCTAACGCGTCTAGACCACCATTGCTGACCACGCCACAGTAAAGCAGGACATACGGGGGCACTGGAGAGCAGGTACCCGCCAAACTGAAGTGCAAGGCACACAGGTCTAAGATGTCCTAACCCAACCTGGCAAGACCTGACCCAGACAAACGAAGCCTACCTCAAACTACCGTGAGGAGACCACAATTGCTTTCCTCCCCAGCACCAAGCAGACCGTATAGGAGAATAGCAAGCTCAGAAATCCATCGAATAGCAGAGTATAGCACAAAAGTCGAAGCAATCCTATCCTAACCTAACCAATCGTAACCTAACCAAATGCAACATACCATAGACTATCGTGCCGTGACCAACACTGCTTGCATCCCCATAGCCAAGCAGAATATACTAGAGTAGAGCAGAGCGCAGAAATCCACCGAATAGCAGTGTAGAGCACAGAAGTCGGAGACAACTTTACCAGACATGGCCAAACCTGACCATGCCAATCGTAACCTACCTAAACCAAATGTGC
>NW_016972870.1:0-570 GCF_001483705.2 Eufriesea mexicana
ATCAAGAAACAGATTAATCTGGCCGCTACATTGCTCCATTGGTGGATACGCCAAATATAGCACTGGGAATTGTAAACGCCTCTAACCGTCACTGATGCACTCCTTGTTAATTCTTGAACTGCTGCGGAATTTGTGTCATGAGTGAATAGATTAATGCGGCGCATGCAGTACCGTGATGATGGCTGTTTACAGTACTGTTATGCCAATTGTCAGCATCTCCAGCTATAACGGATCTGCCTTTCTTACTTCTAGAATTGCTAGAGATTCTACATTGACATTGAAGAGGATACTATAACGGCTTGAGTGATCCGTTTATGGATGTACCACATATTATGTATCGTTTATTGCAAATATCTGTTGCCCTAAACGTACTATTCATTGATTATTCTGGAATTGCTGTTAAACTCAAGTTGTAAGTTATCATACTAGCCTAATGTACAAAGTATTGCGACGTTTTCTGTACTCAGTACTGCTTCGTCAATTGTTAATGTCTCGAGGGAGAGTAGGCTTGCTCTTTGCCATCCTAGAGCTGCTATAGTATTGAACATGATCAATAAACAGGTTAGGTCA
>NW_016972871.1:0-219 GCF_001483705.2 Eufriesea mexicana
AGATCAGTCAGGTAAGGTCAGCCCAGGACTGATCAGGTCTGGTTAGGTCAGTTCAGGCCAGGTCATGTCAGGTCAGGTCAGGTCTGGTCAGGGCAGGTCAGATCAGTCTGGCCAGGTCAGGTCAGGTCACGTCAGGTCAGGTCTCCTCTGGAAAAGTCAGGTCAGTTCAGTTCATGTCAGGAGATGACAGGTCAGGTCAGGTCAGGTCAGGTCAGCTCA
>NW_016972871.1:364-664 GCF_001483705.2 Eufriesea mexicana
CCGGTTAAAGTCAGGACAGGTCAGGTCGGGTCAGGTAATGTCAGGTCAGGTAAGGTCAGTTCAGGTCAGGTCAGGTCAGGACAGGTCAGGTCAGGTCAGGCCAGGTCAGGGCAGGGCAGGTCAGGTCAGATCAGTCCGGTCAGATCAGTCAGGTAAGGTCAGCCCAGGACTGATCAGGTCTGGTTAGGTCAGTTCAGGCCAGGTAATGTCAGGTCAGGTCTGGTCAGGTCAGGGCAAGTCAGATCAGTCTGGTCAGGACAGGTCAGGTCACGTCAGGTCAGGTCTCCTCTGGAAAAGTCA
>NW_016972872.1:0-347 GCF_001483705.2 Eufriesea mexicana
ACGACATTTTTCGAAAATGTCAATAAAATTGAATCTTCAATCCAGATACTATAGGATTGCAATCGCTATAGCTGGCCAATAGAATCTTCACACCTTATTTATGCGAGAAAGTTACCACACTACGATATTAGTCGAAATTGTAAATGAAATTGAATTTTCGAGCCAGCTTCTATAGCACTGCTATGGCTACAGCGTGCCAATAGAATCTTTCCTCCTTATTTATGCATGTATGTCAGCTCACCACGATATTAGTCGAAAATGACAATAAAATTGAATTTTCGATCCAGATACTATAGAATTGCAATGGCTATAGCTGGCCAATAGAATCTTACCTCCTTATTTATGCA
>NW_016972873.1:0-363 GCF_001483705.2 Eufriesea mexicana
CACTGAGCCCATACAGAGCCCAGCCCCCATGCGGAAGACCGGATCACTCCGGTTCTTATTTCCATCTCGGTGCAATCACCGACCATAGCCAGGGCAGCGGCAACCTCGCGGGGGGTGACAGAGTCGTCGAGCCCTGTCACACTCAGCTCCGCTTTTTTGGTGGGA
This sequence comes from Eufriesea mexicana, assembly GCF_001483705.2. Lineage (NCBI taxonomy): Eukaryota > Metazoa > Arthropoda > Insecta > Hymenoptera > Apidae > Eufriesea > Eufriesea mexicana. The sequence continues at coordinate 166 of NW_016972873.1, forward strand.
AAAACCTCGCGGGGGGTGACAGAGTCGTGGAGCCCTGTCACACTCAGCTCCGCTTTTTTGGTGGGAACCGTAACACACACGCCGGATCCCTCCAAGACTTCGCGCATTCGCCCGGCGAGAGCGGCGGCTCGCTGTGCGCCCTCGGGTCCGCCGATCTCCTGCAGTAGACCGCCGGAAGCGGCCCGACGGGGGCGCTAG
>NW_016972874.1:0-954 GCF_001483705.2 Eufriesea mexicana
ATCCAAACCTAACCCATGCTAACGTAACTTAGCCGAACGTAACCTAACTCAAACTATCGTGACTCGGCGACTATTTCCCGCCTCTCCAACGCAAAACAGAGCCCACTATTGGAGAGTAGAGCGAAGAAATACACCGAAATGCAGTGTAGAGCGCAAAGGTCAAAGGTATCCTGTCCTAACCTAACCGATCGTAGCATTACCAGACGTAACTTAACACAACCTGACGTGCGGCGACCACCACTGCTGGCCTCCCATGTGTCAAATAGGACAAACTAGACGAGACTAGAGTGCAAAATACACGCAATAGCATTGAACAGCGGAAGAGTCAAAGACATCAAAACCAAACCCAAACAAACATAGCATAACCAATCGTAGCCAAGGCGAACATAACGTGCCGCGACCGCTATGGCTGGCGTGGAGAGGGCCAAGCATATTACAGTAGTGCACGAAGTCCCAACGAATAACAGTATATATCGCGAAAGTCGGTGCTACCCTATCCAAGCCTAATCTATCCCAACGAGACCAAAATTGCTGGCCTTCCTAGTGCCAGTCAAAACGTATTGAATCACAGTAGGGCGCAGAAATCCGACGTATAGAAGTTCATAGCGCAAAGGACGAAGCCATCATAGCCAAACCTAACACAACCCAGCACAATCAAACGTACACATAACTCAACCTATAGTGGCACGATCGCTATTGCTGGCCACCTCAGGGTCGAGCAGAGTATAGCAGAGCAATGTAGAGCGCAGAAATCCACCGAGTAGCAGTGTACAGCGCAAAAGTCAAAGTTATCCCATCCTAACCTGACCAAATGTAACACAGCCAATCGCAGCATTGTCGAAGCTAACGTGCCGAGAACAATTTTGCTGGCATTCACAGAGCCCAGCAAAGCACATTAGAGCACAACTGAGCGCAGAAATCCACCAAATATTGGTGTATAGCAGGAAAGTCAAA
>NW_016972875.1:0-1423 GCF_001483705.2 Eufriesea mexicana
ACAAACGCAGCCTATATCAAACTAACGTGCCGGGAACACCATTACTGGTCTTCCCAGAGTCGAGCAGAGTATAGTAGAGCACAGTAGAGTGCAGAGAGCCACCAATAGCAGCGTGTCGCAGAAAGGTCAAGTATGTCCTAACCTAACCTGGCCTAACCTAACCGAACCAAACGTGAACTATCTAAACCTTACGAGCCGACAGCACTATTTCTGGTTCCCACAGTTCCAAGCGGAACATACCGGAGCACAGTAGAGCGCAGAAGTCCGAGGGATAGCAGTGCATACCCGGAAAGTCATAGCTATGAAAACCAATCTCAAACAAACCTAACATAACGAAACGTAGTCTAACGCAACCTAACGTGCCGGGACCAATATTGCTGGCCTCCTCATGTGCAAGCGGAGTACATTAGAGAACAGTAGAGCGCGAACATCCTCAGAATAGCAGTGTAGAGTACAAAAGTCAATGCTACCCTAGCCTAACTCAAGAGAAGCTTACCTCGCAAAATGTAACCTAACGCAACCTAACGTGGCGCGACCAGTATTGCTGACATCCACTGAGACAAGCAGAGCATATTAGAGGAGAGTAGAGCGTAGGAATCTATAGAATCGCAATGTAATGCAGAAAAGTCGAAACTATCCAAACCTAACAAAAGCTAACATAACGTAACCGAACGTGTTATATCTTAATCTATTGTGCCGAGACCACTATTACTGGCTTCCGCAGGGCCAAGCAGATCATAGAATAGCGCAGTATTGCGCAGACGTCCACCTCATTACAGTGTACTGAACGGAAGTCGAAGATATCCTAAACTAAAACACACAAGCGAACCCAACCAAACGTAACCCATCTCAACCTATCGCAGTCAAACTCAACGTAGCATGCCGATTCCACTGTTGCTGGTCCTCCAAGAGCCAAACTGAGCATATTCGAACACGGTAGAGTGCAGAAATCCACCGAATAGCTGTGTACATCACAAGAGTCATAGCCAGGCCCTCCTAAACACACCGATCGTGACGGAACCAAACGTAACATAAATCAACCGAACGCGCAGCGACCACTATTGCTGGCCTCTCCAGAGTCGGGCAGTGTGTAGTAGAGCAGTATAGACCGTAGAAATCCACCGAATAGCTGTGTATAGCACAAAAGCCCTAGCTATCCTCACCTAACCTATCCAAACGGAACCTAGTCAAATCTACCATAACTTAACCTACCGTGCCGAGACCACTATTGCTGGAAACCTCTACGCCAAGCAGAATATTCTAGGGCTCAGTAGTTAGCAGAGAGTTACCAAGTAGCAGCGTATGGCACAAGAGTCAAATAAATCACAACCAAACGCGTCCTAACATATCCTACCCAAACGTAGACTGACAAATCTTACCGAGCAGAGACCACTATTTTTGGCATCCCCAGTGACAAGCAGAA
>NW_016972876.1:0-382 GCF_001483705.2 Eufriesea mexicana
GCTTTGACACTTAAATTTAAGATTTTTCAAAAAGTGGAGTTAATCGATTTGTGCAGTAAACGGCTTAAATGGCACTATATACTTTTCTCGTTACAGCGTTATAGCTAACAAAGAGACGAATTCAATCACCTACTACACAGTAAATAAGAAAATAATTTTCCTACAAGTTAATGAAGCGTACATGCAACTCAGGACCATCAACTTCGAAGAGAAATCTAAACAGTAAATATACATCTTTATCTCTTATTCGCAGTATGCATTAGGTTATTAGAATAATTTTAATACATATTATAGGATAAGTCCGATCAATCGAAAGAGCCGGACGAAAATTTTTTTCTCAGATTAGCGTAAATGCCTCAAAAATCGGTGCGACCATAACGTT
>NW_016972877.1:0-271 GCF_001483705.2 Eufriesea mexicana
AGCATAGCTAAAACTAACGCGCTGAGACCGCGATTGCTGCCCACCGCAGAGCCAAGCCGGACATACCAGAGCATAGTAGAGCGCTGAATTCCACCGAACAGCAGTGTGCAGCACAGAAATTAAAGCTATCCTTGCGAAACTTAACCTATCCCATCCTATCCGGGCGAAACCTGACTCAACATAACGAGCTATGACCACTTTTGCTGTCCTTCCCACGCGCCAAGCTGAAAATATTAGAGCACTCTCGGTTGCAGAAATCCACCTAATAGCA
>NW_016972877.1:411-1463 GCF_001483705.2 Eufriesea mexicana
AAACCCGTAGAATCGCAGTGTATATCAAAAAAGTCGTAGCTACTCAAACCCAACCCGAACCAACAGAACGAAGCGAAACATAACCTAACTCAACCTAACGTGCAGAGACCGCGATTGCTGCCGTCCCCGGAGCTAAGCAGAACATACTAGAGGACAGTAGAGCGCCGAAATCCACCGAATAGCAGTGTACAGCGCAAAAGTTAAAGCTACACTGACCAAACTTTGCCCAAGCCAACAAAGATGAACGTAACCTGACTTAACATAACGTGCCAAGGCCAATACTGCTGGCCTCCGCAATGCCTTGCAGAACATACTAGAGCACAGTAGAGCGTAGGAATACACCGAGAAACAGTGTGCACCACGTAAGTCGAAGCTATCTATTACTAAGCCAGTACAACATAACCAAAACAAACATAGCTTCACAATATCTAACGTGCCGAGACCACTATTACTGGCCCGCCCCACATAGACGCTAATATTATTGTAGAGCAATGTAGGCCGCAGATATCCACCGAAATGTGGTTTATAGCACAAAATTCAAAGCCATCATAACCAAACGTAACCCAACCTCACCTAACCGAAAGTAACGTATCCGAAACAGACGTGCCACGACCGCTATCGCTGGCCTCCGCAGATTCAGGTAGATGCTAGTAGAGCAATGCAGACCAAACACATCGACCGATTAGCAGTGTATAGCACAAAAGTCAAGGCTATCGTAGCCTAACCTAGCCAGATGTAACCTGACCTAACCAAACGTAATACAACTGAAACCAACGTGCCGCTACCACTATTGCTAGCATCCCGAGAGCCGAGCAGAGCATGGCAGAGCAACGAAGGGCACAGAATTCCACCGAATAGCAGTGTATATCACAAAGGTCGTAGCCACCATGTCCTAACTTAGCCAAACGATACATAACCAAATGTTGCCTAACAAAACCTGACGTACGGAGACCACTATTGCTGTCCCCCCTGAGCCCAGCAGAATATACTAGGGAGCAGTAGATTGCAGAAAGCCACCAAATAGCTGTGCACAGCACAAAAGTCAAAGATAT
>NW_016972878.1:0-548 GCF_001483705.2 Eufriesea mexicana
TGACCGGACGTGACCTGACCTCACCTGACCGGACTGATCTGACCTGATCTGATCTTGCCTGACCTGGCCTGACGTGACATGACCTGACCGGACCTGACCTGTCCTCTCCTGACCTGAAGTGAACTGACCTGACTTGTCCACAGGAGACCTGACATGACGTGACCTGAACAGACGTGACACGACCTGGCCTCGCATGGCCTGACCTGTCCTGACCTGAGCTGACCTGACCCGACCTGACCTAACCTGACCTGATATGACCTGACCTGACAGCTGCTGACCTTGCCAGACCTGGCCTGACATGAACTGACCTGAACTGACATCATCTGACCTGACCTGACATGACATGAGCTGATCTGACCTGACCTGACCTGACACGACCTGGCCTCGCCTGGCCTGACCTGGCCCTACCTGAAATCTGACATGACATGACATGACCTGTCTTGACCGGACCTTGCCAGACCTGGCCCAACTTGAAGTGACCTGAGCTGACATCATCTGACCTGAAATGACATCATCAGACCTGACCTGACATGACCTGAACTGACCTG
>NW_016972879.1:0-562 GCF_001483705.2 Eufriesea mexicana
ATATTGTGGTGAGCCACCGTTCTTGCATAAATAAGGAGGAATAATTCTATTCGCGTGCTATAGTCATTGAAATGATGTAGAATGTGGTTGGAAAATTCAAATTTATTGACATTTTGGACTAATATCATGGTGAACTATCTTTGTTATATAATTAAGCAGGAAGGATTAAACTGGCGTGCTATTGCCGTCGCAATGTTATAGAATATGGCTGAAAAGTTCTATTTTATTGACATTTTCGAATAATATCGAGGTGAGTTAGCTTTCTTGCATAAATGCGGAGAAAAGATTCTGTTGGCGTGCTATAGGCATTGCAAGGCTACAGCATCGTGCTGGAAAATTCAATTTTTCTGACATTTCCGACTGATATCGTGGTGAGCTAACTTCGTTGCATAGGTATGGGGGAAAGATCCTTTTGGCGTGCTATAGCCATTGCAATGCTGTTGAATCTGGCTGGAAAATACAATTTTATTGACATTTACGTCTAATATCGTGGTGACCTAACTTTCTTGCATAAATATGGAGGAAATATTCCATTGGCGTGCAATAGGCATTGCAGCGCTAT
>NW_016972880.1:0-616 GCF_001483705.2 Eufriesea mexicana
ATAAAATTGAATATTCCAGGGAGATTCTATAGCACGGCAATACAGTCTTTCATCCTTATTTATCGAAGAAAGATATCTCATCACGACATTAGTCGAAAATGTTAATAAAATTGGATTTTCCTGACAGATTCCATAGAATTGCAATGGCTACAGCACGCCGAAAGAATCCTTCCTCCATATTTATGCAAGAAAGTTAGCTCACAACGATATTAGTCGCAAATGTCAATGAAATTGAATTTTCGAGCCAGATGATATAGCATTGCAATGGCCATAGCACGCCAAAAGAATCTTTCCTCCATATTTATGCAAGCAAGTTACCGCACAACGATATTAGCCGAAAATGTCAATAAAATTGAATTTTCCTGACAGATTCTATTGAATTGATATGGCTATAGCACGCCAAGAGAATCCTTCCTCCTTATTTATGTTAGAAAGTTAGCTCACCGCGATATTAGTCGAATATGTCAAACGAAATTGAATTTTCGGGCCAGATGCTACAGCATTGCAATGATTATAGCACGCCAATAGAATACTTCCACCTTATTTAAGCAAGAAAGTGAGCTCACCAAGATATTAGCCGAAAATGTCAATAAAATTGAATATTCCAGGCAGATTC
>NW_016972881.1:0-499 GCF_001483705.2 Eufriesea mexicana
ATACATCCACACGCACATCCATACATACATCCATGCGTACATCCGCACATCCATCAACACAAACATCCATACATACATCCATACATCCTTACACTCATACATCCATTCATCTGTACATCAATACATCCATCCATACATCCTGCCATCCACACACATATCCACCCATACATCCATCCATCCATACACCCACACAACCATACATCCATACATCCACGTATCCATAAATACATCAATCCGTTCTTGCATCCATCCATCCATCCATCCATCCAACCATACATACATCCATACATAAATCCATACATACATCCACACATACCTTCATGCATACATCCATCGATAGATCCACCCATTCATACATCCATCCATCCATACGTCCATGCATAAACACATCGATACATCCATAAATCCATCCAGCCATACTTCCATCGACCCGTAAATACATCCTTCCATACATCCATCCATTCATACATCCATCCATCCATACATCCATCGTTCCATA
>NW_016972882.1:0-1235 GCF_001483705.2 Eufriesea mexicana
TAACTAAACCCAACGTGACGCGACCAGTACTGCTGGCCTCCACATTGCCAAGCAGAGCATAATGGAGGAGAGGAGTTAGCAGGAATCCACAGAAATACAGGGTATAGCAGAAAACTCGAAGTCACCCAAACCTGACCAAAGCTAACTTAACATAACCAAACGTACCATATCTGAGCCTATCCTTCCGTGACAAATATTGCTGGCATCCATGCCGCCATGCAGGGCATCTTTTATGAGCATTGGGCGCTGAGGTCCATAGAACGGGAATGCATAGCAACAACAGTGTACAGCTCAAAAGTCAAAGCTACCCTAGCCTAACCTAAGCAAACATAACAAAACCAAACGTAACATAACTCAACCACTTGTGCCTATACTTCTATTACTGAGTGTGCAGTAAAAAGAAGGTCGAAGCCATCATTTTTTCACGTGGGGGAATTCTTCCATATATGACCGGCACCCCGTTCGGGGGGGCTGTGCTTTGTGTGACTTTTAACCACTAAAACCGTCACGATAGCCAGCCCTTCACATTTCGGCGCTCCCTAGACTTGGCGGCTTCGCAACTGCCTGGACGCCGCCGCCACGCAACCGCAGTTCCTTCCCGGCGCGACGAGAAATCGCAACCGATCCATCCGTGCCCAAGCGCGCGAGACGGTTCGCTCACAGGCACAAACACGCGACGCCCGCACCACATTCTCTCGAACAGGCGGGGCCCCACCCGTCTGCCCTTGGTCACCATCAAATAGGTTACAACGGGAGAGAGGAACGGTCCGCACGGATGTAGCAGCAGCGACAAGTGGGCCAACACGTTAATCCATCAGGCAGTGCGCGCGGCGCCAGGAGTCGCTGCGCTCGTAGCCAAGAGTCTCTGCGATCGTAGCCTCCAACGCCCAACGCGCGAGGAGCACGCGGAAAGCTAGCGGGATCACTCCACGGCCTCCTTCTGTAACATAACCATCTCGCAGGTGGAGGCCACCGCAAGCTACGCACCTATGCCCTTCTTCATTTGCTCAACGAAGACGGAAAGAGCAAGGTCCCGACCAACTACGCGACAAAGTACCCGGCGCGCGCTAGCCCATACCGGAAATCCCTCCAGCGTGTGCTGCGCCGTGTACCGCCTTTCCCCTGAGTGGTGACACCACGTCTTACGTTCCCGCCCGACACGGCACAAGCAATCCCCGAAGCACCCGTATCTGGTTAGCACATGTTGAGACGGAAAGTATGTCGACTGCCGCTGC
>NW_016972883.1:0-300 GCF_001483705.2 Eufriesea mexicana
GCCCTATTCTTTGGCAAGTAGATGGCTTTAATTGCCATTGGATGGAAGGCGTTAGGCGATCTACTCACCAGGGTATAACAGGTTATAGACTTTGAATAGACCTTTTCACTGGCAAGTAGATGGCTGTACTTGCCATTGGATTGAAGGCGTTAGGCGATCTATTCACCAAGCTGCAGCAGGTTATATATTTTGAATGGACATATTCTCTGGCAAGTAGATGGCTGTACTTGCCATTGATTTGAAGGCGTTTGGCGATCTATTCACCAAGCTATAACAGGTAGTCGATTTTGAATAGACCTA
>NW_016972884.1:0-514 GCF_001483705.2 Eufriesea mexicana
GCTATACAAACCTTACACATGCCAACATATGCTAACCAAAGGTAACATAGAACACCGCAAAATGCCGCGATATCTACTTCAGGTCTCCCCAGAGCAAAGCAGGACATATTAGAGAACAGCAGCCCAGAGAAATCCACCAAAAAGCGGTATGCAGCACAAAAGCCGAAGGTACACTGTCCTAACATAACCAAACGTAATACTACCAAACGTAACCGCACAGAATCAAAAGTGCCGCCACCATTATTGCCTGCCTCCCCTGAGCCAAGCTGTACATATTAGAGTAGAGCAGAGCGCGGAAGTCCGTCGAATCGCAGTGAATACCACAATAGTGCCGAAGCTACCGTATCCTAACGTAGCCAAGCGTAATATAACCGAAGGTAGCTTAACTCAACCTAACGCGCCTCGGCCGCTTACCTGCAGAGCAAAGCAGAGCATATGCGTGCACTGCATGTAGGAGGAATCCACCGAAAAGCAGTGTGCGGCGCAAATGTCAAAGGTACCCTAACTTAACATA
>NW_016972885.1:0-266 GCF_001483705.2 Eufriesea mexicana
TGGCATTTTCATCTATTATCGTGGTGAGCTAATTTTGCTGCATAAATAAGGAGGAAATATTCTTCTGGTATGCTATAGCCATTGCAGTGCAATAGAATCTGACTGGAAATTCAATATAATTAACATTTTCGACTAATATCGTTGTGAGCTAGTTTTCTTGCGTAGTTAAGGAGGAAAGATTCTACTCGCATGCTATAGCCATAGCATTGCTATAGAATCTGACTGGAAAATTCAATTTTATTGACATTTTCGACTCATACCGTGGT
>NW_016972886.1:0-316 GCF_001483705.2 Eufriesea mexicana
TCTCTGGCAATTAGATGGCTATACTTGCCATTGGAATGAAGGTGTTGCGCGAACTATTCACCAGGCTATGGCATCTTATAGGTTTTGAAAAGACTTATTCTCTGCCAAGTAGATGGCTGTACTTGCCATTGGATTGAAGGCGTTAGGCCATCTATTCACCATGCTATAACAGGTTATAGATTTTGAATAGACCTATTCTCTGGCAAGTTGATCGCTGTACTTGCTGTTGGATTGCAGGCGTAAGGCGGCCTATTCACCAAGCTATAACAGATTATAGATTTTGAATAGATGTATTCTCTGGCAAGTAGATGGCAGT
>NW_016972886.1:356-1006 GCF_001483705.2 Eufriesea mexicana
ATAACAGATTATAGATTTTGAATAGACATATTCTCTGGCAAGTAGATGGCTGTACTTGCCATTGGAATGAAGGCGTTAGACGATCTATTCACCATGATATTAGAGGTTGTAGGTTCTGACAAGACCTATTCTCTGGGAACTAGGTGGTTGTACTTGCCATTGGATTGACGGCGTTAGGCGATGTATTCACCAGGCTATAACAGATTATAGATTTTCAATATACCTATTCTCTGGCAAGTAGATGGCTGTACTTGCCATTGGATTGTGGACGTTAGGCGATCTATTCTCCAAGCTATAACAGATTATAGATTTTGAATGGACCTATTTTCTGGCAAGTAAATGTCTGTACTTGCGATTTGATTGGTGGCGGTAGGCGATCTACTCACCAAGCTATAACAGACAATAGACTTTGAATAGACCTATTCTCTGGCATGTAGATGGCTGTACTAGCTATTGGATTGATGGCGTTAGGCGATCTATTCACCAAGCTATAACAGGTAATTGATTTTGAATAGACCTATTTTCTGGCAAGTAGATGTCTGTTCTTGCGATTGAATTGAAGGCGTAAGGCGATCTATTCACCAAGATATAAGGGATTATATATTTTGAATAGACCTATTCTCTGGCAAGTAGATGACTGTACTTGCCAT
>NW_016972887.1:0-1096 GCF_001483705.2 Eufriesea mexicana
GTGGAGCGCAGAAATTCACCGAAAAGCCTTGTACAGCATAAAACTCAAAGCTGACCTAACCAAACATATACCAACCTAACCTATCAAAACATAATATAACCCAACCTATCGTGCCGAGACCACTATTGATGCCCTCCCCAGAGATAAGTAGATCAGGCGTGAGCACAGTTGTGCGCAGAAACACACCGAATTGCGGTGCATAGCGCAAAAATAGGAGGTACGCCAACCAAACGTATCGAAACCTAACCAAGCCAAACGTAGCCTACCTCAACATAACGTGCCGAGAACATTATTGTTGGCCTTCCTAGAGCGAAGTAGAATGTACTAGAGCACAGTAGACAGCAGAATCCCACCGAATAGCGTTCTATAGCTTAAAAGACAAATCTATCCTATCCTAACCTTAATAATCGTAACACAAAGGAAGATTAGTTATCTCAACCTAACGTGCCGAGACAACCATTGCTGGCCTCCCCAGAGACAAGCATAACATACTAGAGCACAATAGAGCACCGAAAGCCACCAAATGGCAGTGTGTAACACAATAGTCAATGATACCTTAACCTAACTTGACCAAACCTAACCTAACCATACGTAGAATAGCCAAACCTAACGAGACGGGACCACTATTGCTGGCCTTCCCAGAGCCAAGCAGATCATGGTAGAGCACAGTAGAGCGCTGAAATCCACCGAACAGCAGTGCCTATCGCAAATGTCAAAGTTATCCTATCCTAAACTATCCAAGATTAACCAAACCAAATGCAGGCTAACTCAACGTAACCTTCCGAGGTAGCAACTGCAGCCCTCCCCGGCGCCAAGCAGTGCATACTAAATCTCAGTAGATAGTAGAAATCCACCAAATAGCAGTGTATAGCGCAAAAGTCAAATCAATCCTATACAAACCTAACCAAACCTTACCAAACCAAACGTTACCTTACTCTAACAAACGTGTAACAACCACTGTTGCTGGCCCCCACAGAGAGAAGTGGAAGATAGTAGAGCAACGCCTAGCGCGGACACCGAACGAATAGCAGTGTATAGCACAAAAGACGGAGCCAACACGTCCAAACCTAACCTAACATAACCTAACTGAACGTAA
>NW_016972887.1:9839-10190 GCF_001483705.2 Eufriesea mexicana
AGCATAAAAGTCAAAGCTATCCTATCCTATCCTAACCAAACGTAACAGAACCAAACCGAACCAATCTCTTCCTAACATGCCGAGACCACTATCGCTGCCCCCCTCAGAGCAAAGCAGAACATATTAGGGGAGAGTAGGGCGCAGGAGTCCATATAATCGCAGTGCACGGCTCAATAGTCGAAGCTGCCGTATCCTAACATAGCCCAACGTGACATAAGCGAACGTTGCTTAACGCAATCTAGCGCGCCGAGGCCACTATTTCTTGCATCCACAGAGCCAAGCAGAATGTACTAAAGCGCAGTAGAGCTCAGTAATCGACCGCATTGCAATGTGTAGCACAAAAGTTAGATA
>NW_016972888.1:0-1725 GCF_001483705.2 Eufriesea mexicana
CGAGCTTGCGAGGGTTATTTCGTTGCACGTCTCCCGCGCGGATCGAGTTTGCTTTTATCTGCTCGGCGACGGAAACGTCGATAGTCTTTGTGACAGATGCGAAGAGTTCTGGAGAGGAAAGAAAATGGAAGAGAGGAATCGGAGGGTGTCGTGGAACAGGGGGTGGCAGGCTGTGGAAGATGGCTGTTTGAATTTTTCAATTGGGACAGCAGGTGTGTGTTAGAGAGGAATTTTCGATAAGTGACAGAGGGAATATGTAGGTTTGTCTGGGTTGATTTCTAGGATGGAAATTGTTGAAGGATACGTGTGTTATTTCATTTTAATCCTTTAGATAGTGGGTTAACACTTCAACTGCCAAATGATTTTTGTATGCGATGAAATTTTCATTATTTTTGGATATAGCGATGAATTATCAAATAATGTAGCAAAGGAAAGAAAAATGGTGGAAATTATAAATGTTTTCATTCAAAGTTCTCTATTTATTTACGTTGTTCGAATATTTAAACATTGGTTGGAATGAAGCAAATATAAACTTAAAAAATTAGCATTGCCCCAATGAGGAGGCAAGTGCTTGTCACTGATGACCACCATGGCAGTTTACGTGTTGATGGGTAGTCGTATGTAAATGAAGGGAAAGTTAGAGTAACACGAAGAAAAGGAAATAATTGTTAAATTAAAATACGAAATAATCTAGAAAATAAAAAGATAATAGGATTTATACGTCCTAGGAACATAAAATAAATATCGAGTACCAGAATATATGACAGTACACAGGGGTAATAGTAATCAACCCCTTCGCTTACAATATCGTGCCATACTCGTGGTAAGGAAATCGGGTCGAACACGAATATCACGAGTGCGAGACGTGGTTCGTAAATAGGGCTCAACACGTATACAACTCAAATCAGGCTTTAAAACGTGAAATAATATAGAAAGTAAAAACATAATAAATAAAACACGTATACAACTCAAATCAGGCTTTAAAACGTGAAATAATATAGAAAGTAAAAACATAATAAATATCGTGTACCTAAATGTATGACAGTACTAATTATCTTCTTCGTTTATAATATCCTCCTAGACTCACGGTAAGGAAATCGGGTCGAACACGAATATCACGAGTGCGAGACGTGGTTCGTAGATAGGGCTCAACGCGTATACAACTTAAATCAGGCTTCAAAACGTGAAATAATATAGAAAGTAAAAACATAATAAATATCGTGTACCTAAATGTATGACAATGCCAATGTATCCTCTTCGCTTATAATATCCTGCTAGACTCATGGTAAAGACATCGAGCCAAACGCGAGCATCAGAACGTAAACAACACGAGTCAGGCTCGTAGTTAATTTCCGCTGACGGTTTCCTGTTTAGTTGCGTGTTATTCTTCGCCACGTTCGTAAATTCCACGTGCGACCGTTAATCTTCGTCAATGTTTTTCTGTCGGGACAAGTTGAGACTCGTCAGTTGCGTGTTATTCTTCGTCGCGTTCGGACGATATAGCTCAGCGTGTGACTGTGCAACTTTGCTGTTTGATGATGGCACGTGCCATCGGAACTGAAATCGTAAGATAAGAGGTTAAAATTTTGCATTGAAAATAAGCAGCCATATAATCACATATAATATTACACATTACATAACATCTAAAAGATACTTCGATTGCGATTATTCCGATTGACAGCGAATGATCATTATTGTAATATTATCGCGGGATGCTATGTTTAG
>NW_016972889.1:0-410 GCF_001483705.2 Eufriesea mexicana
AGGTTAGGTTAGGTTTGGGTAGCCTTGAATTTTCTGATATACACTGCCTTCTGCTCTCCACTAGCGTACCCTACTTGGCTCTTGGGAGGCCGTGAATAGTAGTGGCGTCACGCTAGGTTGAGTTTGGTTAAGTTTAGTTATGTTACGATTTGTTACGTTAGGAGCGGATAGTATTTGACTTTAGTGCCATATTCTGGTATTAGGTGTACTCCTGCGACCGACAGTGCTGTAATATACGCAGCTTGGCTCTGGGAAGGCCAGCAATAGTGGCCTCGGAGCTTTACGTTGTGTCAGGTTATGTTCAGTTATCTGGGTTAGACTATGTTCGGTTAGGTTAGCTTTAACTATTGTGTTGGACACTGTTATTCAGTGGAATTTTGCCACCTACTGTGATCTAGTATGACCTGCTT
>NW_016972890.1:0-536 GCF_001483705.2 Eufriesea mexicana
AACCTAACCAAACGCAGCACAACATAATGTAACCTAACCCCGCCTAACCGTCCAACAGCACTACTGCTGATACCCCCAGAGCCAAGCGGAATATAATAGAGCACAGTAGATCACAGTAATCCGCGGCGTTGCAGAGTAAAGCACAAAAGTAGAGATAACATTACCTAACCCGACCTAACAAGCGTAGCTTAACTCAGCATAAGGGGCCGAGACAGCTATTGCAGTCATTGCCAGAGGCAAGCTGAGCATAGCATATCACACTTGAGCGCAGGAATACACCGAATGACCGTCTATGCCTAGAAAGTCAAAGCTATCCATGCCTAACCCAGACAAGGATAACCTACACAAACGTAACCTAACGCAACAAAACGTGACGCGGCCACCGTTGCCGGCCGCCCCAGTGTCCAGCGGAACATACAAGAGCACAGCAGGGTGCAGGAATCCAACGAATATAAGTGTACAGTACAAAAGTTAAAGCCATTATAACCAAACATGAACAAACCTGGCATAACCAAACGTAACCTGACTGAACCTAA
>NW_016972891.1:0-481 GCF_001483705.2 Eufriesea mexicana
AATGACATCCAATAATCGGTAAAGGCATTCAATGACTTCAGATCAGGCTGCAAGTGGGCATGTCAGCGATATTGGAGGACGAGAAAGCGGAATTTGTATGAGATATCGAGGTACGTCTCGCGTATTACTTTTACTATATAGTCAAGTTTCCTGTAACGCGATTTCCATAAAACGCGGAGCAAAAATTGTGATAAAGACAAGACACGTGTTCTGCTCTCCCCACAACTGACTCCACCTTAGATGTTTTTGAAATTAGACCTGTTATAGGATAGGTCACGGTCTTCATCCTGTTAATAGATAATATAGTCGAGTCTCCTATAACGCAGTGTTTTTATAACGCGATTTCCATATAACGTGAAGGGAAAATTGCGACAGTGCTCCTTATAACGCGTTTTTCGCATAAGAACATTCCAACAAATCAAATGGCTTGAAAAATTTATCTATGGCAGCACTTATTCGATGTGTTAAATTTTTGTGACTC
>NW_016972892.1:0-1799 GCF_001483705.2 Eufriesea mexicana
TAATATTGTGGTGAGCTAACATCCTTGCATAAATAAGGAGGAAGAATTCTATTGGCGTGCTATTGCCATTGCAATGGCGCAGCATCTGGTTCGAAAATTCAATTTCATTGACATTTTCCACTAATAACGCAGTGAGCTAACTTTCTTGGATGAATATGGACGAAAGATTCTATTGACGTGCTATAGCTAATTGCAATGCTACAGAATCTGTCTCTAAAATTCAATTTTATTAACATTTTCGACTAATATTGTGGTGAGCTAACATCCTTGCATAAATAAGGAGGAAGAATTCTATTGGCGTGTTATGGCCATTGCAATTCCATAGAATCTGTCTGGAAAATTCAATTTTATTAACATTTTCGACTAATATCGCCGTGAGCTAACTTTCTTGTATAAATAAGGAGGAAAGATACTATTGCCGTGCTATAGCCATTACAATGCTATAGAATCTGCCTCGAAAATTCAATTTTAATAACAATTTCGACTAATATCGCTGTGTGGTAACTTTCTTGTATAAATAAGGAGGAAAGATACTATTGCCGTGCTATAGCCATTACAATGCTTTTGAATCTGCCTCGAAAATGCAACTTTATTGACATTTTCGACTAATATCGTGGTGAGGTAACTTTCTTGCATAAATACGGAGGAAAGATTCTATTGGCCAGCTATGGCCATTGCAATTCTATAGTATCTGGATGGAAAATTCAGTTTTATTGACATTTTCGACTAATATCGTGGTGAGCTCACATCCTTGCATAAATAAGGAGGAAAGATTCTATTGGCACGCTATACCCATTACAATGATATAGAATCTGCCTCGAAAATTCAATTTTATTGACATTTTCGACTAATATCGTGGTGTTGTGACTTTCTTGCATTAACAAGGAGGAAAGATTCTACCGGCCAGCTATGGCCATTGCAATCCGATAGTATCTGGATGGAAAAATCAATTTTATTAACATTTTCGACTAATATCGTGGTGAGCTGACATCCTTGCATGTGTAAGGAGGAAAGATTCTACTGGCGAACTATAGCCATTGCAATGCTATAGAATCTGGCTGGAAAATTCTATTCCATTAAAATTTTGGACCAATATCGTCGTGAGCTAACTTTTTTGTATAAATGAGGAGGAAAGATACTATTGACGTGCTATACCCATTACAATGCTATAGAATCTGCCTCGAAAATTCAATTTTATTGACATTTTCGAATAATGACGAGGTGACGTGACTTTCTTGCATGAATTAGTAGGAAAGATTCTATTTGCCAGCTATGGCCATTGCAATTCTACAGTATCTGGATAGAAAATACAATTTTATTGACATTTTCGACTAATATCGTGGTGATCTGACTTCCTTGCATGTGTAAGGAGGAAGGTATCTACTGGCGAGATATAGCCATTGCAATGCTATAGAATCTGCCTCGAAAATGCAACTTTATTGACATTTTCGGCTATTATCGTGGTGAGGTAACTTTCTTGCATAAATACGGAGGAAAGATTCTATTGGCCAGCTATGGCCATTGGAATTCTATAGTATCTGGATGGAAAATACAGTTTTACTGACATTATCGACTAATATCGTGGTGAGCTGTCATCCCTACATAAATAAGGTGGAAGGATGCTACTGGCGAGCTATAGCCACTTCAGTGCTTCAGAATCGGGCTGGAAAATATATTTTTATTGACATTTTCGACTAATATAACATAAATAAGGTGGAAGGATGCTACTGGCGAGCTATAGCCACTTCAGTGCTTCAGAATCGGGCTGGAAAATATATTTTTATTGACATTTTCGACTA
>NW_016972893.1:0-265 GCF_001483705.2 Eufriesea mexicana
CTTTCCAGCCCGATTCTGCAGCATTGCAATGGCTATAGCAGGCCAAAAGGATCTTTCCTCCTTACTTACGCAAGGAAGTTGGCTCAACACGCTATTAGTCGAAAATGTCAATAAAATTGAACTTTCCAGCAAGTTTCTATCCCATTGCAATGGTTATAGCTTGCCAATATAATATTTCCTCATTGTTTATGCAAGAAAGCTGTCTCACCACGGTATTAGTCGAAAATGACAATAAAATTGAACTTTCCATCCAGATTCTGCAGCA
>NW_016972894.1:0-502 GCF_001483705.2 Eufriesea mexicana
TACATCCATCCATCCATAGATCCACACATCCTTACATCCATCGAACCATACATCCATACAACATACCATCCATCCACCCATACATACATTCATACATACATCAATACATATATCCATACATACACAAGTACATTCTTGCATACCAACGTCCATACACTCATACTTCCACACATCCATCCATACATCCATACATACATCCATACAAACATCCATAAAACATCCATACAAGCATACATTCCTGCATCCATACATCTGTACATCTGTACATCCATCCATCCATATGTCCTGCAGAATACACATACATCCATCCATACGCTCATCCATCCATACACCCATACATCCATACATCAATACATTCACACATCCGTACATCCATACACTCGTACATCAAAACATCCATACAACCATACACCCATACATCATCCATACATTTATAAGAACATGCTTCCATGCATCCGTGCATCCATTCATCAATCCAACGTTACATCCGTCCATCCATACA
>NW_016972895.1:0-528 GCF_001483705.2 Eufriesea mexicana
TCAGTAGAAGAGAATGCAACTGCCGCTATCTTTTTACTTCTCCAATGGACCAGATCTCCATTTTGGTAAACCAAGGTAACAATGAAAGCCGTGGCATCCGTATTGCTGTCCCATGAAGCATCTGTGTTACAGATTAACACATTCTTCTGATCTGTGTTCCCATGTTCCATTTTATAATCTATTATCCATTTCAAATATCGGAGCTCTGCCTCCAATGAGTTCACGCGCAATGTTCCTGGGCTCCTGCTGTATTGTTATAAACAACATAGTGCAAAGGAAGCATCGTGTCTCGTTGAAACCCTTAGATACATTGATTTTCCTATCAGCTCTTGGTAGTTTTATTCATCTCTCTTCCGGCTGCCATCATCTTCCCTCAATTTCTGAATTACATCGATAGGAGAACTTACCGCAAAACAACCACTAATTCCATATGCTCTCAACAAATGTTTCATATAATTTTGTAGCCTAATGACTAATTTTTCATCTTAGTAATTTAATTCTATTCCCAATAATTGCTTACTAGCACCA
>NW_016972896.1:0-569 GCF_001483705.2 Eufriesea mexicana
CTCTACTATGCTCTACTACATCCTGCTTGGCCCTTGTGAGTCCAGAAACAGTGGTCGCGGTACATTAGTCTTAGTCAACCTACGTTTTGATTGGTTATGTTAGGCCAGGTTTGGTTAGGGTTTCTCTTACTTTTGTGCTATACACTGCTATTTGGCGGACTTCAATTTGGCGGACTTCTGCGCTCCTCTTTGCTCCAGTATATTGTCTCTGGGTAGGTCAGCGAACGTGATCTCGACACGCTAGGCTAATTTAGGATGCATATGGTTATATTATGTTTGGATAGGTTAGGATACGGTAGTTTGGACTTATGTGCTATACACAGATACTCAGTAGACTTCTATGCTATACTATGCTCTACTATATCCTGCATGTCCCTGGTGAGTGCAACAATAGTGGTCGCGGCCCGTTATGTTGGGCTATGCTAAGATTGGTTACGCTCTGTTGGCTTGGGCTAGGGTTGGGTAGCTCAGGCTTCTCAGTTACGCACTGCGATTCTATGGATTTTTGAGTTCTACTACTCACTAATATGTTCTGCATAGCTCTGTGGAGGCCTGCATTCGTGGTCGCG
>NW_016972897.1:0-501 GCF_001483705.2 Eufriesea mexicana
GGTTAGGTAAGGTTATCCTCCACTTTTGGGCCATACACTTCTGTACGGTGCATTTCTGCACTCGACATTGCTCTACTATACTCTGCCCTGCTCTAGGGAGACGAGCAATAGCGACTGCGGCACGTTAGGTTGAGTTAGGTCACGTTCGGTTATGTTAGTGGAGGTTGTGTTAAGTTATGATGGCTTCGACATTTCTGCTATACGATGCCCTGATATGCGTTTCTGCCCTCTGTTCGCACCTAATATGTTCTGTTTGGCACTGCGGAGGCCAATAAAGCTGGTCTCGACTCGTTAAGAGTTTAGTTTGTCTGCGTTTGGTTAGGTTTGGTTTAAATGCGATAGGTCGTGGTGTATTCGGTTTTAGTGCTACACGCTGCTATTAGGTGGCTCTCTGAAGCTCTGCTGTGCCCAGGTATATTCTGCTTGGCTGAGGGGTTTGAGCAATTGTGATCTCGGCCCGTTATAATAATTTAGGACGCGTTCGACTATTTTACGTTTGGA
>NW_016972898.1:0-656 GCF_001483705.2 Eufriesea mexicana
TGCTATAGCCATTGCATTGCAGTAGAATCTGCCTGAAATGCTCTATTTTAATGAAATCTCTGATAAATATTGTTTTGAGCAAGCTTTTCCAAACATACAAGCCGTACTAATATATTGGTTTGTTATAGCCACTGCAATGAATTAGAGTCTGACTGAAAAGTTCAATCGCATTGCCTTTTTCGACTAATACCGTGGTGAGCAAGTTTCTCTGCATGAATAAGGAGGAGAGATTCTATTGGCATGCTATAGCCATTGCATTGAAAAAAAAATAGAATCTGACTGGAAAGTTCAATTCTATTGACATTTTCGACTAATGTCGTGGTGAGCTAACTTCTCTGCACAAAAAAAGGAGGAATGATTCCACTGGTTTGCTATAGCGAGTGCATTACAATATAATAAGACTGAAATGTTCAATTCTATCGACATTTTCGACTGATATCGTCGTGAGCTTGCTTCTCTGCATAAAAAAGGATGAAAAATCCTATTGGATTGCTGTTGCGACTGCATTGCAATCGAATCTGCCTAAAAAGCCCTATTTTAATGATATCTCCGAGTAATATCGTTGTGAGCAAGCTTTTCTGCAAATACAAGCCGTAAACAATATATTGGTTTCTTATAGCCATTGCAATGCAGTAAAGTCTGTCTGAAAAGTTCAG
>NW_016972899.1:0-574 GCF_001483705.2 Eufriesea mexicana
CAGGCTACAAGGAGGCAAGCAGAATAAGCTAGAGCACGTAGCAAAACTCAACCTAGCTTGCCGAGATCACTATTGCTGGCCGCCCCAGAAACAAGTACAATACGCTACAACACAGCGGGGCGTAGAAATCCACCATATTGCCATGTACATAACAAAAGTCAAACATATCCTGTCCCAAACTGACTTACCTGGCACATCCAAACGTAGTGTAACTCAATATAACGTGACGCTACCAATATTGCTGACCACCACAGCGCCCAGCGCAATGTAGTAGAGGGCAGTCGCGCGCAGAAATTCACCGAAAAAGGGTTTATGACACGAAAGCCAATGATCCCCATTCCGAAATTTGCCCAACCTAAATAAACCAAGCGAAGCATAAACCAAAGTAACGTGCCGATGCCATTATTGCTGGCATTCCCCAGGCTAAACATCATTCAGTAGGGCACAGTACAGCCCAGATATACTCCGAACAGCAGTGTATATCACTAAAGTCGAGGTTAACCCGGTCGACCTTAACTTAACCAAACCTAGGCGAACGTAAACAAACACAACCTAACGTGCGGAGACTACTATT
>NW_016972900.1:0-518 GCF_001483705.2 Eufriesea mexicana
CTGACATCCTTGCATAAATAAGGAGGAAGGTTTCTATCGGCACGCTGTAGCCATTACAGTGCTATAGAATCAGGCTGGAAAATTCAATTATATTGACTTTTTCGACTAATATCGTGGTGAGCTATCTTTCTTCGATAAATAAGGAGGACTGATTGTCTTGGCGCGCTGTAGCCGTTGCAATGCTGTAGAATATTGCTGGGAATTTCAATTTTATTGACATTATGGAATAATATCATGGCGAGACCTTGCTTAAATAAGGAGCAAAGATTCTATTGGCGCGCAATAGCCATTGCAATGCTATAGACTATGACTGGGAAAATCAATTTTATTGACATTTTCGAATAATATCGTCGGGACCTATCTTTCTTGCGTAAATACGGAGGAAAGATTCTGTAGGCGTCCTATGGCTATTGCAATGCTATAGCATCTGACTGGAAAATTCAATATAATTAACATTTTCGGCTAATATCGTGATGAGCTAACTTTCTGATATAAATAAGGCGGAAATATTCTATTGG
>NW_016972901.1:0-605 GCF_001483705.2 Eufriesea mexicana
GCGCCACCGCCGGCCTGCGTGCACGGCCTGTACTTGTGGCCTCGGCGGACGCTGTCGCGGGCGATTCCCGTGTGGGTCTCCCGTCATTGGTAGGCGCGAGAAGCGATCGCAGCGGCAGGCGGCCGTTGCCCCACATCTGCCCGCGAGGGTGCCCACGAGTGCGACGAAGGTTGCCGTAGCTAAGATAGGGCGCCGCTCCTCGGGGATGAGCTCCGCCAGCGCGCTTCCCGCGACCGCCGCTAAGACCGGAGCGATATACGGTCACGAAAAGAAGAAGAGCGGCGATAAGCAGGGCCCCATTCTTAAGCGGCCGCCGTCTCGGTTTGCAACCCAAGGGGTCGGGTCTCTCTTGCGCGGTGGCCATCTCCTCTGCAAGAGGAAAGATAAATCTCGCCGACCACGGGATCAAGGACTTGCGCCCCCGCCGGGCTGCTTCCGGCGGTCTCCTGCTGGAGGTTGGTGGACCCGAGTGCGCACAGCGAGCCGCCGCCCTCGAGGGGCAAGTGAGCGAATTCTTGGAGGGATCCGGGGTGCGGGTTACGGTTCCCACCGAAAAAGCGGAGCTGAGGGTGACAGGGCTCGACGACTCTGTCACTTCCCGCGAG
>NW_016972902.1:0-542 GCF_001483705.2 Eufriesea mexicana
ATAGCACAAAAGTCAAAGCAACTCTCAGCAAACCTAACCCAAGCTGGCGAAGCCAAGTGCAACTTGATTCAACCTTTGCCGCCTGGTCCGCCATTGCTAGCGTCCCCGGGGTCCAGTAGGGTATAGTAGAGCCAGGTGGAGCGCAGAAATCCACCGAATAGCTGTGTATAGCAGAAGTAGTCGACGATATCCTGTCCTAACCTATCCAAGCGAAACATAACCGAACGCAACATAATTCAGCCGTATGTGCCGAGAGAACTACCGCTAGCCTACCCATAGCCAAGCAGAGTATATAGAGCACAGTAGCGCGCAAGCATCCGCCGAATAGCATTGTATAGCAGAAATGTCAAAGCCACCCTAACCAAACATAACCTACACTAACCAACCAAACGTAACATAACACAAAAAAACGATCCACGCCCACTTTTGCCGAGCTCCCAGGAGGGTAGTAGAGCAATGCGGAGCGCAGGTGTCGGACAAATAGCATTGTATACCACAAAAGTCGAAGCTATTCGAACCAAACATAACCTAACCTAGCCAAC
>NW_016972903.1:0-705 GCF_001483705.2 Eufriesea mexicana
AGCAAAGCAGAACGCATTAGTGGAGGTTAGAGCGCAGAAATCGATAAAATCGCAATGCACACCATAATAGTCGTCGCTACTCTATCCTAACGTAGACAAACATAACTTAACCGAACGCAGCATAGATCTACCTAGCGTACCGAGACCACAATTGGTTGCCTCTGCAAAGCCAAGCAGAATACACCAGAGCAAAGTAGAGCACAATAATCCTCCGCGTTGCGGTTTCTAGCAAAAAATTCAAAGTTATCCTACCCCAACCTAACAAAATCCAAATGTAACCTAACTCAACCTAATGCGCCTAGCCCACTACTTTTGGAGGCCCCATCGCAAAGGAGAACACATTAGAGGAGAGCGGAACGCTGATGTCAGATGATGGCAGTGTATGGCAGAAGGGTCAAAGCTATCCAAACCTGTCCCAAGCTGCCGTAACCTAACCAAACGCAGAATAACGGGAACTAACGTGCCGCGGCCACTATTTCTAGCATCCCCACAGCAATGCAGGGCATATTGGAGCACAGCAGAGAGTAGGAATCCACCGACT
The DNA here is from genome assembly GCF_001483705.2 of Eufriesea mexicana. NCBI lineage: Eukaryota > Metazoa > Arthropoda > Insecta > Hymenoptera > Apidae > Eufriesea > Eufriesea mexicana. Next base: position 542 of record NW_016972903.1, read on the forward strand.
AACAGTGCATATCACGAAAGGCACGGCCATCTTGACTAAACATAGCCTAACCTAACCAAACGAAACGTAACCTAGGACAGCCTATCGTGCCACGACCGCCATTACTGGCTTCCCCAGATTCGAGTAGATTATAGGAGAGAAACGAAGAGCGCAGAAATCCTCCG
>NW_016972904.1:0-261 GCF_001483705.2 Eufriesea mexicana
TGCAATGCTATAGAATCTGTCTGGAAAATTCAATTTTATTGACATTTCCGACTAATATCGTGGCGAATTAGCTTTCTTGCATAAATAAGGACGATAGATACTGTTGGCGCGATATAGCCAATGAAATGCTATAGAATCTGGCTGGAAAACTCAATATTATAGATGTTTTCGACTAATATCGTGGTGGGCTGACTTTCGTGCGTAAATAAGGAAGAAATATTCTATTGGCGTGCTATAGCCATTGCAATGCTATAGAATCTG
>NW_016972904.1:288-534 GCF_001483705.2 Eufriesea mexicana
TTGACATTTTCGACTGATATCGTGGTGAACTAACTTTCTTGCATAAATAAGGACGATAGATACTGTTGGCGTGATATAGCCATTGAAATGCTATAGTATCTGGCTGGAAAATACATTTCGATTGACATTTTCGACTAATATCGTGGTGAAATAACAGTAATGCATATATAAGGGTGAAATATTCTATTGGCGCGCGATGGCCATTACAATGCTATAGAATCTGGCTGGAAAATTCAATTTTATGAA
>NW_016972905.1:0-302 GCF_001483705.2 Eufriesea mexicana
ATATATGAATATTTATATTGTATTAAATTATTTACGTGCGATATTTACGTTAATTATGCAAATAATATTAATATTAATGAACTTAAGGACCATTAGTGATTAATTTTAATAGTAAATTTATAATTATATTGATTTATTACTGTTAATATCTTTCATTACAATTCTAAAGAATGATATTATAACAATAATAACGATATATTAATTATGCATCAACGTATTAAATATAATTAATAATACAACGTTAATACACTGTTCTGATAATGACAAATTTGAATATCATCTATTAGAATACCAAAAATTCT